>NC_090709.1:33612136-33912136 GCF_040954835.1 Lepisosteus oculatus
TACGTTTCTACTCCATCAATATCAGGAGTGTTATCACTACCAAACGCTAAGAATAGATCCTGGCAATACAAGATCTTCGTTGGAAAATTGTTTATTTTATTTTTTTAAAATATTTTCAATACCATCCAAAAAATGTCAAGTTTCAATTGTATGCAACTGATGAGATCTCTCTTCGATGGAAGTTATAAGTACATCCAAAACACGTTTCTTGTGGATCCAGAAGAGGATCATTATGAGGCTCAAAACATGCCTGTCTCTTCATTTTTTGAGGACGAATTGATTATTGAGGTGTAATCATTGGTTCAAAACCCAAATCATCTGCTATTGCTGTTGTTTCTTTGATAGTTTCTTCAAATCCTTCAATTGATCTTTGATATCGAGGGATAATATCATACAAGTTGTGGTTTTCTTTTAATCACAAATTTTATTAAAATTTCACCTTCTTTTACAGATGTCTTGCATCTATCACAAGATATAACAGTCCCCTTGCGTCCTCAGGTAAAATGTTTTAAAAAGTACAACAAAAGTACAATATACTGAACAGCATTTATGCTTACATGTATATTAAAATGAAGGTACATATACCAAGATATTAAAATACAATTGTACAGATTTGTGAAGTTTTCCACCAAATCTGCAGTGTAATTTTGAAGTATTATAGCTGAGAATGCAGGATGAGTATGAAGATCAAATTCAATGAGTGAAAATGATTTTCTTGGAAGTTGCTGATGTTGGTCATTATTGATCAGTCCAGGTGATATTGACTTAGGTACTCAAATGTTTACTTGGTGTAGCTTGAAATGTGCAAAACACTCACATTTCTTTCAAATATGAAGATGTTTTACTGTATCTAGTGCTCTGTACTGGTCAATCTGGGTGCTATAAAATACCTATGGTTTGAGGTGCAGTATAAAGTGAATATTGGGGTGTCTCTAGTGCTGTGGGATGCTGCGTTTTAAATTGAGCAGCTCCTGAAGGCAGGACAAGGAGTCTTAGATAGATAGATGCAATTTCTTCTCATGGGATCAATAAAGTTTCTATCTACCTTAACCTTTTGATTTGAAGGGAATGTAAATAACAGCCAGGTTGTCTCTTTGGTTGTGTTGTATCTGGCTCTGTCGACAGTGCCTTTTGTTCCTTGTGTGGATTAAATCATACTTATGAATTGATCACAAACATTTAGGCATTCTCTCCTTCTGGGGTTGATTTTATCATTGTGAGTGGCCAAAGGTTCCTTATATATTTAATTAAAAGTCTTTAATTGTACAAAATTAAGAAATTACAAATGAATGACAAAATGGTTTTAAAAAGTTTATTTTTAAAAAGGAAATGTTAAGAAAATGTATATACATTTCTGCACATCAGAAATGTTACATTCAGAATTCTATATCAATTAATAGTTTTATTTCAGAAACATATCATATTGTACAAGAAAAAAGACTGAATGGAATAGGGAACTTTAAGGTCTCCCTGTTTTAAAACACAAACTGCAGGTCCTGTAGACAAAGTCAATGAGGACAGTGACTCACTGGTCAGAGCTCTCAGGTGACAGACAGTGCTAGTGTGGAAGCAGTGGAGTGAAGTGGACTCAGGTCACAGACAGTCTCAGTGCTCAGAACTGTTTTAAGACTGTGTGACTCTGTTGGTGAAGCTCTTCTGTGTCTAGACCTGCTGGAGGAGGTTCTCCCAGACAGCCCTGTCAGTCTCACAGCGCCCATCCTCTCCCTAAGAGTCATCCCCAACATCATCGTAGTCAGTCCTATCAGGGGCAGGGGCTCCTTCTTCAGAGGGCAGTGTGGGCAGGACCCTGTCCACTCCAGGGCCAGGCTGGAGGACACCTGACAGAGAGACAGACTCATGATTTGTCAAATGAGTCAGTTATTGAAATAATATTGTTACATATTAGGATTATGAAAATTGTGAATATAAAAAATGACTGAGTAGATAAATTAAAAAATAAATTAATCATAACCCCCAACTTTTAAAGATTTTGCCAAGAATATACCCAAGCATTTGGTATAGTTAAAGGCACATAAGAGATTTGTTCTTTGGAACAGCTTTATTGAAAAAAAGTAATAGTTGAGACAATTAGTTAAATATTTGTTAACAACACTACACACAACATAAACATACAACACGCAATTACAAATTTGCTAACAAGGTGTTTTAGACACCTACATCCTAAACACCCAGAAAATCCTCAAACTGCTACCAAGTATTCAGCTTTTACAGAACACCTACATAAAAGAAAGAGATAAACCAAACCTTCTAAACCAAAGACATTACAACCTACAGTTAAATCTCTTTCTTTGTGAACCCAATTGCTACAAAATGAATGGGAACCTATCTCCCTGTTCTAAAGATGCTCCCACTAGCCAGGAGAGGCACTTTTTAACTAAGGGATTATATAAAAAAGAAATAAACGTTTCTAAAAACAACAGAAAGGCAAGCTCTCTTTATGAGGTTCAAAGACTAAACTCCAGTCTGGTCTTTCCAGTTGATCTGGACAAGTAGTAGAAGCAAGAAGTAGCTCTCGCCTTCTACCATTCCTGGACAGTTGATTGACAATCATTTACCCAGAACTTTATGGTTGCTTTGATCTCTGAATCTCACACCTCAGCAAACATCTCCTTGCTTTGCAGCCACTAGCCATGTACTGTAATTGGAATTGGAATTGATGACATTACCCAGGTGTACCTAGATTTTTTAAAACACTTACATAGTCACAATAGTGTAGTGAATGGGGATTTTAATTTAAATAAATATTTTAAATAAGAAATTATAGCAGTATATTTTGAGAGTACTTGTAGACTTTTAGAAACTAATCAAACATAATAATCTATAGTCTCACACATGTATTCTAACCAGAAAATATACAATTTATTTATATAATCATAATTTGCATAACAAACAATAAGCATAACAGAACATACTGTATCTGAGAAGTACTCTGCTTTGATATCAATGGCTATTAGTGGACTAACAGTTATAGTATACAGAATAGATGTAACAATATTGTACTCAAAAGCGTTTAATAGGTTTTTTTAATTAAATTGTATCTTTTTGGGAGAATTGATGATTCAGTGTAGAATTCACTTATACTTATGAAGTATCAATGCTCTAAAACCACAGTGAGGAAGACCTAGTAATTTCTGAGCCTAGTAATTCTCTCTGCAGTCAGAGAACAGAATTCCTGGTCTTGGGAATCTAAAGCTTTGTTCTGCCCAGACCTCATTCACTCATCATTAATCAGCTGCTGATCAATTTAAATCAATTTAAATCTGATTGGCTAGGTGTGTCAGTAGGTGGGTTTCAGTGACTGTGATCTTTGTGATCTAACTTTGTACAATTCAGGTCTCTCAGTCTTTATTGGCTGTTATTGATCCTTGTAGGACATGACAGAGTGAAGCTACCGCTACTGCAAAATGCCTGATTCCCCCCTGTCTTGGATGACAGTGCAACAGAGATGGATTACTGGAGGTTATCTTTCCCATCCCTGAACTACCTAACCCACACCGAGCCCCCTGGCTGTAGCCCCTTTTACCTGAAGTGGGGTCTTCCTCACTGCTAAACACATCACTGTATCCAGAGGGTGTCTCATCAGAGAGGAGTCTCCCTGTGAACAGAAGAGCAGGTCAGTAATGGCTCTGTCATTCTGACACAGACTGGCCTGTCAGAGACCTTTTCTCTTCTAGGTAGTGTTTATTTGCAGATATGAAATTAGGTTGAGACTAATTTCTAATGACAAAGGCTACTGTGGGCTGGTACAGGTGGTACTCCTTAGTCTTATTTATAATAACTCACCTGACACAGTGTCTGGACTATGGGGCACAGTGATGGCATCATCATAGTACTCAGGGGCCTCTTCTTTCACAGAGGACATCAGCTTTCCTAAAGCACACAGAGCACAGCTTCACTGTCACACATCAGCACACTGAGTTATCTAGAGCACAGGACTGCTGGAGCTCATCAGAACACACTGATTAACTGAACATCACACAGGATCTAAAACTCCAGGCTCTAAGTACAGGAGATCAGGGGGAACCTGATTTCCAGTCCTATTCACAACTGTAATAAATGTAAAACAATTCCTAGATTTTCAAATAAGATGTTGAAGGAAAACAGGGCAGAGAAAGTTTGGCTGTATTTGGACAGAGAGGGTGGTGATGTGAATCCTATGAGATACTGAAGAGTAGCCGGACACTGGCAGCAGTGACCCAGACTGAGTGTGCAGGGCTGAGATCACAGAGAGAGAGTCAGATTCATGTAACTGGTACAGAATAGTACAGACTCCGTATTCAGAGGCTTAGATCCAAGAAAGAGTAGAGAGATTCAGATTCTGTGGGATTGGTGCAGAGTTTCCCCATGTGATTGGACTGAAATAACCCACCAGACAAGGCATCTGGACTCTGAGGTACAGTTACAGCATCATCATAGTACTCTGGGATCTCTTCTTTCAGAGAGGTTATCGAGTCTCCTGAACCACACAGAGAGACAGAGAATTTACACTTCAGGACTCAGACTTACTTTGACCATAGAGCTGCAAAGTAATTGGAAAGTGTGATTTTAAATGTTTTGTGGTGTATAGTTAAGCCAAAACTCTAGGGTCGCTGATTAATCTGATCTGAAAGGCCGTTTTTACAGCATGCTGTTCCGCAGTCTCCTTTTCTATCAAAACCAATGAGAGCACCCCAGTATTGACCAGGTCTAGTTTTGCTCGGCATCTATGATTTGCTGAGATAAGGCTATTGTGAGGCAACACTGAAGAAACACGTGTGGTTATATTTATATAATTCAGGATTTTCTACATAAGTTCTCTAAATGTCAGCCTGGTTTGAGGTGAGAGTGAGTACTGGACTGAAGACCTCCTCACTCCCACACTGAGCCCCCTGACTCCATCTCCCCTCACCTGGTACTGGGTCTCCCTCACTGTCCTCCACATCATCGTATCCAGAGGGCAGCTCGTCAGAGAGGAATCTCCCTGTGAACAGGAGGACAGATCAATATTACCTGCAGTCAGACAGCAGACTCATTGTCTTCAACTGGCTGTGGAAGAAGCCAGGGTGTGAACAGTATCTCAGAGTTTGTGTGTATAAGGCAGATCAGGAACTGTGAACTGTGGTGTCAGTTACTTTGACACCAGTTGAGAAAAAAAAATCCTATAGTCAGTCAGCACTGTCTCTTACTGGGAGAGAAGCCAGGTTGTCAACAGAAACACAGAGTTTATGATGCTTTCCTTCACTTACTTTGACAGCAGTTGAGAAAGAAAACTCTACAGATTTAAAACCAGTATGGTGAGATTTTCTACAAGTGTTAAGTCCTCAGATCTTCCTCAGAAGATGGAGACTAATCACTCCTGAAGACTCTCTCCACTCACCTCTCCTGGGGGCGCTGTAGGTTCCCTCTCTGGCCAGTTTGTACTCTATTTCCTCATAAACGGCATCATGATAGGGGGCGAGTGCTCCCTTAGATGGGGCTGTGTGAGAAAACAGACACTCAGGGTTAACATACAGGGAGAGGAGTGCAAGACATTGACTACTAAACCTTCTTTGGACATTACAGCACATAAATGTTATGCTTCTGGATTTGCAAATTTCCTGATATCTCCATCTGTAATTGTTGATAATCTTTTTTAAACTTTAAATGGTTTTCTCTACCAGGTTTATTCCTCAAGGTAATTATGTAAATATAAGTTCCATGTGAGTGACAGAACTGACCACTAGAGGTCACTATGTGGATGGAGAGTTCCCTCCCTACCTTTCCTCAGATTCCTGTTCTGGATCAGCTGCCCCACTAACAGGGCCAGCACCACGAAGAGCAGAGCCCCCAGCAGCAGGAGGACCAGGGGCGAGGCAGACAGGCCTCCCAGTGGCTGTGTCTGGGTTGTTGTCCTGGTTCTGCCTGAGAGAGGGGGAGAAAATGGATGAACAGGGATCAGGAGAGGTGCTCTTGGGCTCATATACACTTCGACACATGTCCTGTTCTCCTCCTGTTCCGATATGTGGCTATCATGGCTTCAGGGTTAATCCAAGATCACCGAAGAATAGTTAAGGATTCCCAATCTAACCCATCAGGACTGTCACTAAATCAGTAAGGAAAGAGAGGACACTAGCACAAGATCTACACTGGGAATCTGAAAACACTGATCTTCACCCTGAGAGAGGAGAGGAGACATTACAACAACACTGGGAATCTGAAGAGACACTGATCTTCACTATGAGGGAGGAGAGGAGACACTACAGCTACACTGGGAATCTGAAGAGACACTGATCTTCACCCTGAGAGAGGAGAGGAGACACTACAGATACACTGGGAATCTGAAGAGACAGAAAGACAGGAGTTATCAATGACAAGGAAGATTTCTGTTCACCTGTAGCTGTTGCTGGACTGGCTGTTGTCTCTGACAAACCTGTAAAAGAGATAGGAGAACTGTCATTATTTTGCCTTTGGTTTTACAGCAGGTTGAATCCACAGTGGTCTTAAAAAGAAAATCTTTACATTTGTTCCTTGAGGTCAAATCTAGGATTGCTGGATGAATGGTGTCTTGTTCGGAATTAAAGCCTAGTGTTGTTCACATACACAGGGCTACAAAACATCCCAATCTTGTGACTGATGATCTTAGTTGGTTCAGTTAGATATTAAGCAGTGATAGAGTATGGGTAACATAAGTCTAACTTCTCCATTGATCTGCTACCTTGTTCATCTACAGTTCTAAGACTCTCCTCACCTGTACAGGTAACCCCTGCATCCTCCTTGTGTCGACAGTCGCTCTGATTCAGTCCAGAGTGACAGCAGTCCCACAGGTGAAGCTCACTGCCTGTGCAGTTCACCTCGTCCAGCCAGATGGTGCCACTCCCTGGTCCGAATGAGGCCTCTATCTCTGCGCTCATTGCATCCCCACAGCCCAGCTGTCTGCAGACCACCTGGGCATCCTGCAGGTCCCAGGAGTCATCACAGACTGTCCCCCAGGAGCCCTCGTACCGCAGCTCCACCCGACCAGAGCAGTTAGTGCCTCCAGCCAGGCGCAGAGCCAGTGGGACTGAAAGTCAACAGAAAGTTTACCGAGTGTCATCAGATCTGTGACTGTAGAAGAGAGCAGTGAGGTTACTGAGTGTCATTAGATCTGTGACTGTAGACGAGAGCAGAGAGCTTACTGAGTGTCTTCAGCTCAGTGACTGTAGTAGAGGTTAGTGAGGTATTGAGTGGCTCTAGAAGAGAGCTGTATGGTTACTGTTCCTCAGCTCAGGGCTGCAGTGTCTCTGACTGTTTTACACACTGAACTCACCTGGGCAGTGCTGCTGAGGCTGCTCTTCCTGAGGGGCTGGAGTGCTTCTGTCAGCTTCTTTTCTAGGACCTTCAAAGATTAATAATAATTATTTCATTTTATACATGTTTGGATATAAATTGCTAAGAATTCAGTTTAAAGCTTTTGTCTGTTTTAAATATGGCAAAACAAGAATTCACAGAGCATTACTCTTCCCTCTGTACCTGAGCAGGTGATCTCAGCCACTTCCCGATCTGTGCAGTCATTCTGACCCCAGGGGGAGGAGGGACACTGCCACAGGGTGGAGTCATGTTTGCGACAGGAGACAAAGTCCAGCCATTTGGGATCAGGGCTCAGCCTGGAGTTTGTCTCTCTGACGGTGCCCTTGTCTCCACAGCCCAGCTGTTCACAGATCACTGCAACTGTGGAGTCTGTCATGCTGTTGGCACAGATGCTGCCCCAGGTGCCGTTGTAGTAAACCTCTGCCTGTCCTGAACAGCCTGCAGACAGTCTCAGGAGAGTGTGATCTGTCAAGACAGCAGGGAAAGTCAAAGGCAACAAACCTTGACAAGACAGCCCAATGTTTCATTCTGAACTGATAAGAAAAAAAACAACAAACAATGTGAACAGCAATCAGTCTCATTTCCTGTGCTAATCCAGTTATAACTGACTCACGTAATGAAACAAGGACAGCTGTATAATAACACAGTTGACATGAAGGTGACAGGTGTGTGTGGTGCTGTTCATTCAGAATCTGGACAGTGCATCACACAGAGCTTTAAAATCCCATTACATGATCAGGTTCTGATCCTAAACGTCATTCTGATCAGCTTGGCTATTCAGCAGGAGCACAACTAAGAGATTGAGACATGAAAGTAGAATGTGTGGTTCAGGGTGAGTGGTGCTGCGCTGTGAGTGGAGAAAACGTGGCTCAGGGTGACATTTAACACCAAGTGGTTCATCAGGATCTGACAGGAAGATTCTTGGAACGAATCAAAATGAAACATTTGAGGCAGAAAATCATGAAATATAATGCCCAAGACAAATACACCCAAACAAACAACAGGTCTTATTGATGTGAGAAGTTTAAAGTTTGGACCCTAGAGTTTACTGGAGGACTGAGATGAATATCTCCATTCACTAGTGGAGGGGAATTTATCTTGAGTGCCAGAGTTTCTTTCTCTCTTTATTTATTTTCGCTGGGATGTGAATATGTGCATTCCCAGCTGTATCATCAATATAAACACCTGAAGAAGGCTCCACGGCTGAAACGTTGTGTTTTCTCTCTTCTTTTTTTCAGCATGGAATAAACCTATTACTTGTTCCTTTGCAGTCTACGCATGCTGATGCAGCTACCCACCTGAACTCATCAATATAAATATTTATTTTAAAATTAATTCTGCATCCAGCTCAGTCTTTTCCTCAACAAGATGTATTTAAGCACTCCAGATGCAAACCATATCCACAATGTGGAATTCCAGTATGTGGATTATTTTATTTAGTTAACTTACTGAACACAATATTCTCACATCCTCACAAATCAAACACATCTAGGCACTCTAAATGAAAGCCTTATCCACAATGTGGGATTAAAGAATATGAATCATTGTAATTTTAATTATCTCCCCTACCTGAACACAGGATTCTCACATCCTCCTTGTGTCCACAGTCATGCTGTCCCCACCATGCTGAGGAACACTCCCCCAGGGACGACTCATTCCCCAGACAGCCTACCTCATCCAGCCAGATGGGACCAGTTCCCTGGCTGAAGGAGGATGGCACTGGAGCACTGAGGGCCGCCCCACACTGGAGCTGCCTGCATACCACCTGAGAGTCTGCCTGGTCCCAGGAGTCATCGCAGACTGTCCCCCAGGAGCCATTGTGATAAGCCTCCAGCCTCCCAGCACAGTCAACTCCTGCCCCAACCAGCCTGAGGGACAGCTGATCTAGGAGCAGAGAATTAGAGGTCAGGGGTCAGAGATCAGGAGTTCTAAGAGATCACCATGACCTGCTATTACAAGTTGAAGATTAGCTCAGCCCACTAGGCACAGCAGATACAGTCAAAGTACAGTGTTTCTTGACTTTTGATTAATTTAATACAGTATATACACTTATTGTAACAGATTGTTCATAAGCAGTATACCAGATAAGTTACTTTTCTGACCCACTGCCGGGCACAGAGACAATAGCTCCACCGGTGACAAATTGCATTATTCAGATAGATGTGTTTACCATAGATCCCAAAGACCCGAGTGTGTTTGTGACACACAGAAAAAAACTGCACACACGCAGCTGTTGCCTCACAGACTGATCTGGGATTCCACTTAGCAACAGAGACATCAACACACACTGAGAGCCCCGGAGATACAGAACAGGGGCTAATTCATACCTGGTGTTTTGGAAGAGGGAAAAGCTGAAGAAGGAAAACCTGTGAAACAAACAGAGAGAGAGAAATCAGACTGTGAACCGTGTATGAGAGGTACAATTAAGCACAAGAAATGAAACTAGAATTAAATCAGCACTGATGTGATTAAGACAGTCCTCATCCTCTCTTTACCTGCTCCAGGTGAATCTCTGGTCATATTTGAGTCTGTAAAAGAGAAGGAAGCAGCTCATTTCTGTCCACAGGAGTGATGTTTCACCAGTGGAGTGTCAGCTGTGTGTGGGGTTCAGGTGTACATAACATCTGTAAACCTTGACTTTCTGAGACTCACTTTCTTTTCAGGCTCCTGTTCAGTTGGGCTCTATTAATTAAACTAATTAAGCAGGTCAGATGTTAATTACAGGATACTGAGTTAAATAACTTTCTTTCATCTTTTAGAACCATCAGTGAAATCAATATAAATATAAAACTGATTTTTAGTCCTCAGGTTATTTGTGTATCTCTCCATCAGAAAGAAAATGACAATCTAATAACCCCTTGAGGGAATATTTGAGATAGATATGACATGTTTAAAACACACTCACGTTTTAAGGAATATGTGTTTTCATCTTTCCATCTCTTACATAACTGGCAGTGTGTAACAGAGCAGATATTCAGTCAATCATGAAAAGAGTGTGCTGCTGTGTGTAAGCAGAGGGAGTGTCACTGTGTTTTATCACACGATTATCACAGCATTTATCACAGCATTCTCACCAGAGATGACTCCTGCGTCCTGTCCATGAGAGCACACTGCTCTCCCCCATGAAGAGACAGCGCAGTGTGAGAGACGGCTCTCATTGCCCCGGCACTCAAACACATCAGCCCATACTGGTCCACTGCCCTGTCCAAACAGGCCTGTCCTGGTGCTGCTACAGCCTCTCCACAGTCCAGCTGCTGGCAGAGAGCCCTGGCATCTCTCAGATCCCAGTACAGGTCACACACTGTCCCCCAGTCCTTGAAGAGCCACTGTAACTCCACTCGGCCAGAGCAGGAGTCAGAGCCGTTCGCCAGCCTGAACCCTGTGTATCCTGCAGATAGGAGAGAACTTCACCAGCATGACACCACAGCAGGCCACAAGAAATACAACAAATTAAAGTACCAATACAGTGAAAAAAACTATAAGATCCAGCACATAGTGATTGAAAAACCAATAGCAAGCATAGAATAAGAACAGATATTGTGATGCCATAAGTGATTGTTTCCTCAAAGGGTGCTACTTTCCCTGGGGACTCATTTTTCCAAGTTTTCCCCATACATAAGATAACGATGTGCAGCTCATAGGAGACAATTAGCACCCTGCTCTAGGCCACATAAAACCAGGAAGGACTTGGAGAAGACAGAAAAATTCCCCAATAATTGCCTAAGCCTGGCATATATTGAAATAAAGTATTAATAAACCGTCCCCAAGATGAAGGTTTTCACTTATATTTTTATCCCTACAATTCCAGTCTTAGGCCTGAAGAATAGCGTTGATATTTCTGTAACAGTCCTTGCCATCACACTGGCTGTTTACCTTACTTTTCCTAGCTTCATTGGTGAGGAGCTTTGTTACAATTGAAAAATCTACCTACTACCTGCTAACTGTACTTTTTTTCCCACACAGTCTGAGGGCTGAAGGGTAGGCTGCTGCTATTAAAACAGGCTTTGGCACAGCCTAGGCTGATTCGTTTTCCCAGCCTCAAGGCTGAAGGGCAGTTTTCACCATTGCACAGGCTGTAGATACACGTTTCACAAAACAGCCCAGGCAGAAAGCACCATCCCCTCAGTTGTTACACTAAACCACCTGTGTTATTTTCTTCCCCTAGCAGTTTCCACACCGGGCGCTGATGGGAACACCGACACAGCCACAGGGACTGTCCTACGGTCACTCACACTCCCCTCTGCTACACCCTGGTTATCCGCAAAAATGACAACATCCTCAAAAACAACAAGCTCCTATGTCTAGTGTGCCCGGTCCAGGTCATATACTGTAAGTTCCAGCTAACAAATCATGTTTTAAATTAAGTCTGGTGTGTGGGGTGTGTGCTTGGGACCCTGCCTAGAACCTGCCGATTGCATGCTGCCCCACTCGACACTCCTCAGGAGATCACCCACTCTCCCCTGGAGATCACTCAGTCTACAACAGAGATCACCCAATCACAATATGTATAATTTACGACTCTATAACGATTGTTTCCATGAGTGAAAACAGTGTGACTCTCTTACCTGTACAAGTCAGACCCACAGCTCTGTTCTGGGAGCAACTCTGCTCTGGCCTGGCTGCAGTGGGGCAGTGCTGTAGCTTGGACTCTTGTCCTTTACACTGGAACTGCTCTGACCCAACTGGACCCTGGCCCTGTCCGAAATGAGCCCCTCTGTGTATCACTGAAGGAGCCCCACAGTCCAGCTCCCGACAGACAACCTCTGCACCCTGCCAGTCAAAGTCAGAGTCGCACACTGAGGTCCAGGTGTTCTTGAGATTCACCTCCACTCTCCCAGAGCAGAGACTGTGTCCATTCACCAGCCTCAGGAAACCTGCAATAGAGAACTACAGGCTGTCAGTCTGAGCAGGTAATCTCTCATAGTGCAGCTCATTGCTCACTGTCGCTGAACCTGGTGCCTGTGAGAATTAAACTTACTACCCTATGAAAATAAATTACCTTCATGTGAAAAATAGATATCATAGATTCTCAATTTAAATCTTGACTTCTTATTGTTCCATTCATAAATAGATTTACACCTATGATTAGGCGTAGAAAATTACATTTTATAAATGCATATACTATTACAATCAATTGTACAATAATGCAAAGTGCTTTCAATAAGAAAATAGATAATAGGATATAAAAATTAAATGAAAGAGAGGAGTGTTGGAAGAAAATCTGAAAGGTCAACGTCAAATAGTTAAACCAAAAAATATTTTGTGGCTGAATGTTTTAACTGAATGTAAAATTGATTAATTTCTTCCAGAAATAATGTAGATATATGTTAATCAAATAATTTTAGATGTATATTAAGATCAAAGAGGCTAAATCACCAATCTCCACCTCCACCTCCACCTGTTCTCTAAACTGTGTCTCTGAAGAAACTCAGTGCATTATTAGCTGTACACTGGGGCAAATAAAACTCACAGACACCAAATTGATCAGTCTGTAGAACATTACAAAATACCCAAATTATCACTATCATTCCAGCTGCTCAACATGCCCATAACTATTACTACAGCGCTGACAGTAGTGCTACATGTTGCACACCGACTGCTGTGAAATCAATCAAAACAGAAACTAATAACAAATCCATCCATGAATTCTGCTTCTTCCAATTCAGTGGAGCCAGAGGTATGAAATTAATAACTACAGAAGAAATGGCTGATCATTATCGTCTAATTCACAAAAGAAGAGCAGCGTTACTCCAGGCGTTATAAACCCAAGGAACAGAGATCTCGCATCCTGGCACTGCTGGAGCAGGACAGTCTGACCTGGGCACTGACAGATACTCTGGAGATGACCAGGACTGTCACAGCCTGGCACTGCTGGAGCAGGACTGTCTGACCTGGACACTGACACACACTCTGGACAAGACCAGGGCTGTCACAACCTGACACTGCTGGAGCAGGACTGTCTGACCTGGGCACTGACAGACACTCAGGACAAGACTAGGACTTTCACAGCCTGGCATTACTGGAGCAGGACTGTCTGACCTGGGCACTAACAGATACTCTGGACAAGACCAGTACTGTCATAGCCTGGCACTGCTGGAGCAGGACTGTCTGACCTGGGCACTGACACAGACTCTGGGCAAGACCAGGACTGTCACAGCCTGGCACTGCTGGAGCAGGACTGTCCGACCTGGGCACTGACAGACACTCTGGACAAGACCAGGACTGTCACAGCCTGACACTGCTGGAACAGGACAGTCAGACCTGGGCACTGACACACACTCTGGGCAAGACCAGGACTGTCACAGTCTGGCACTGCTAGAGCAGGACTGTCTGACCTGGGCACTGACACACACTCAGGACAAGACCAGGACTGTCACAACCTGACACTGCTGGAGCAGGACTGCCTGACCTGGGCACTGACACACACTCTGGGCAAGACCAGGACTGTCACAGTCTGGCACTGCTAGAGCAGGACTGTCTGACCTGGGCACTGACAGACACTATGGACAAGACCAGGACTGTCACAGCCTGGCACTGCTGGAGCAGGACTGTCTGACCTGGGCACTGACACACACTCAGGACAAGACCAGGACTGTCACAGCCTGACACTGCTGGAACAGGACAGTCAGACCTGGGCACTGACACACACTCTGGGCAAGACCAGGACTGTCACAGCCTGGCACTGCTGGAACAGGACAGTCAGACCTGGGCACTGACACACACTCTGGGCAAGACCAGGACTGTCACAGCCTGGCACTGCTGGAGCAGGACTGTCTGACCTGGGCACTGACACACTCTGGACAAGACCAGGACTGTCACAGCCTGGCACTGCTGGAGCAGGACTGTCTGACCTGGGCACTGACAGACACTCTGGACAAGACCAGGACTGTCACAGTCTGGCACTGCTAGAGCAGGACTGTCTGACCTGGGCACTGACAGACACTCTGGACAATATGACAACACACATTAGCTGAGGGCAAGACACAGTAAAGAGAAATAGACCCTGAGGAAGTATAGGCTCAATTACCGAAGCTCACTTCTATTAAGATTAATAGAAACAGTATTATTCTTCATGTATCTACAGTATATATTGGCTACAGAAGGGTGCATACAGTATGTGACCTTATTTCAGGCACAGTGCCTACATATTATTTTCTAATTTGTAAAGGGATGAGCATGTGGAGACAAGACAAGATTGTGATTTCTGTCAAACCCCTGAAGATTGATCTGCCATCCTCAGTCACCTGTAAGGTGACATTTAAAAGCAGGAAGCAGTTCACCCTGATGAGATGGGAGCAGAAGGAAGGGACTGATCACTTTTGAGAAAGATATTAAAGAGCTGGTAAGCAGCTTAACTGCCTGTTGTATTAGTTCATGTGAAGATGCTCATTCAAATGTTTAGCATTAGTGTTTTTTTTTGTTTTTGGGTTGTTTTTATTGTTCTGTAAATAATGAAACACTACTTTGGAAATGAAGGCTGTATTTGTAATCATCCAAAGAGCTACCTGTTTACAGCAGCTGGTTTCTGGATTTGACACTAACTTACAAAGCGTTTTTGTTTTCTGAAACCTGAACCCTGGAAGACATGGAACAGAGGGAGAAGGACATTTTCTGAGATGTTACATCAGATTTTTTAGTTATTTTCTGAGAGTGTGATTGAATTCATTATGTATTTAAAAAAGTTTACATATGTACACTGAGAACTGAGGGCACCTTTGCTAAAGGATTGTAGGAATATGGAACAGGTTACCAGATATCCCAGCTTTCTTGAATGAACAGTGGATGAGATCCTTGGATCAATACTGACTACCAAATGGACCAGGAAGCTGAGAGATCTCCTCTACTTTGTAAGAGATTAAATTTTGAGAATACATATCAGTCATATTGTTTTTATTCTATAGTTTTTATTTCTATAGTTTATAGATATTGTTGTAACTAATTTTTTTCACTCAATCTCACAGAATGCAGTCATTGTTGTTATGTTTGTAAATATATCAGAGAAAAGCAACTGATGTTCAATGTCAATGCTGTAATTCTTTGATCAATACAGCTCTTTGAATCTGAATTTAAATAGAGAAAAGGGAGAAGTAAGAGAGACACAGCAGAACTGTAAGTGAAAATGATCCTGATGAATTACAATGAGGACAAACTGGAGTTTTCAAATCAAGACCAAGAATAAATTTGTTTATACAGATCTATCGATCACATACTGTAAATTTATTTGTAGATTTATAGCCTTATGATCAAACACTGTCCTTTGGCCTCATTATTTGTCAATTGTAAAACCTAACAGAAAGCATACAGGTGGGGTTGGGGGTTTCAGACAGTTTTCAATATCTGTTCTACACACTGCAGGAAATACAATCCAGAAGGAGAAAAGACACAGTGACTGTGAGGGGTGCTGTCACAGCTCTCAGCAGGACAGGAGCAGTAAGAATGGGAGGATGGACAGATGGATTGTGATGATGGACTCTAGATAAATCGAGGAGTTTTAATTCTCCTCAGTGCTGGAGACTGGAGAGAGTCTCTGTCTCTTACCTGAACACCTCACTCCAGCATCATAGGCATGAGGAATGCTATACTGTTTCACTTCATCTTTTCCACAGTCCCTCAGCGCAGACTCTGCAGGAAACCTC
This sequence comes from Lepisosteus oculatus, assembly GCF_040954835.1. NCBI lineage: Eukaryota > Metazoa > Chordata > Actinopteri > Semionotiformes > Lepisosteidae > Lepisosteus > Lepisosteus oculatus. The sequence continues at coordinate 33,628,099 of NC_090709.1, forward strand.
ACTCAGCAAGACTGATCCAGACCCTGGTCCAAAGTAAGATCCTCCTGGTGCTGAAACAGCAGATCCACAGCCCAGCTGTCTGCACACCACTGCAGCATCATTGAGATCCCAGCCATTGTCATAAACTGTCCCCCACTCTCCACCATGATACACCTCCACTGTCCCCTCACAGGGACTGGCACCATTCACCAGCCTCACATCAGCACTGCCTGCAGAGAGAGAGAAACAATCCCTATCACCATGTCTACAGGATATTTTTATATTAAGACATTTCAGAAATACACCTGGAATTTTTATTTTGTTTTACCTGTTTGATTGGATTGCTAGTCTCTCCCATGGGGAAGAGACAGTGGAGTGACAGGAAGTCCACCAGCAGCCATCTTACCTCTCCCTCCACACACCTGTGTCCAGATCCTGTTATATATCTCTCTGTCCATATCACTGTGTGACTGCAGAGGGCTGTTCCACTGTGGACAGTACAGTGGTCAGTGGCTGTAAAGACTGTGCTCATGTGTTTCTAAAAGCTGTGGTTAGTACAGTGGTCAGTGGCTGTAAAGACTGTGTTCCTGTGTTTCTGGGAGCTGTGGTCAGTATAGTGGACAGTGGCTGTAATGACTGTGTTCCTGGGTTTCTGGAAGCTGTGGTCAGTACAGTGGACAGTACCTATAATGACGGTGTTCTGTGTTTCTAAAAGCTGTGGTTAGTACAGTGGACAGTGGCTGTAATGACTGTGCTCCTGGGTTTCTGGAAGCTGTGGTCAGTACAGTGGTCAGTGGCTGTAATGACTGTGCTCCTGTGTTTCTGGAAGCTGTGGTCAGTACAATGGACAGTGGCTGTGGTGTCAGAAGGCTGAATGACTGAAACCAGGTTTGGTGTATCTGGTGTATCTGGGTTTCAGGCCCCACATGTACTTAGCAGTGGGCACTAACCACATGTCTGTATCAAGTAAGAGATTTAAACACTAATAAGTCTTTTCAACAGTCTACTTTGAAAATAAGTTATAAAATCCAAAACAGAATCTTATTTTCTTAATAGATGGATGCTTTACAACTTGTGCTGAAATATGTGAATTGTAATGCTGCAGAAAGTTGGAAAATCTGCAGAGGAGATATAATTGAAACCCAGGTGAAGGACTTTGAGCTCTTTCAGAGTTTGAATGATCAGGGAGTAACAGATCGAATTATTATGCTGGCTGCTGGGCTGAATGAAAAAGGTGAGCAGAAAGAAAAAATAAAGAGGGACACCTGTCTCCCAGCTGAAATAAAGAAAAGAAAGGCTGGAGAGTCAGTGAGGAAAAGGAAAGAATTAAAACAGCGAAAATATTTCGGGATCGAAGAGCAGGAGTAGTGAGAAATTAAAATAACCGAGTGATAAACTTGACTATGAGAGGAATGCGATCATTAGGTTCACAAGGCTTAGCTCTAATGATGGAGATTCGGTGCTCTGAACAGTTTCAAATAAAGAGGTGATTAGTGTGACTGGGAGCCTGAATGAAAGACTGAAGGTTTAATTGAAAGACGTCCTGACCCAGTCTGAATGACAGGGTGAGCGCTCAAGGGAATGTTGCTGTTGATGCGAGTCACTCCCAGCCCAGTCTGTACGTGAAGTGTGTATACTTACTGTCCAGAGCACATTTACAGTAACTAGATTTGTTCTTTTTGATTAAATTTCAATCACCTTCAGTTTGGAGTGTGAAATATTTTTTTTCCATTACACACTATATGCTACAATTCATTCAAATACTACTTTTTATTCATATATTTTTTTGCTATGCTTACATGATAAATATGTGAACAATGTGTTTTAGCTTTTACCTCTCAAGATCTTAGTACATAATTCACAGATTGAATTATAGTTGCACTTAATAATATATTCTAGGATCACAGTGCACAGGTTGTTTTTATTACTCTTTTTTAAAAACAATTCCATAATATAAGAAAAATTATCCCTATCATTAGTTATCTAAGACTTACAAACAACAATTCATTTAGCTGTGAAGTATCAGTCAAATTCAGAATAAACATGGAAAAATAATTAAACCTTTCTCTCTTCAAAATGAAGGACTTCCGGGTCAAATACACATTTCTTCCAACATAATAGACACATTTCTCAAATAAAACTCCAGTCTGAACAGATCCCAAACTTTTGTTTAAAGTTGAAAAAACTACAAGATTTGCCTCAGGACTCCTGTGTTGTTACTGAAACTGGACATTGTTGTCTAAAAGCACCCAGTATGGATTCAGGTCAGAAAACTACAACACACTGCAATACAAATACCTACCACCTGAATGTGACTGTTATAACAAATAAACACAACTATATGTCTTGTCCTCAATCGTGTTACAATGTTAGATCCTTCTGCAATATAATTACCATAGTATCTAAAACTACTGTAATCATTCTCAAAAATAACCATGGATCACAAATATTTTAATACATTTACCTTCAGTACTCTTATTTGTATTAGCTCATTCACCTGCAATAGTTACTAATATTATTTGTTAATCGGAAATGTGCCTTAAATATACTTTTATCTCTGATCACCTGTCTGTAATAGTTCTTTGCACTAAAATTGTCACCTTCTCTCAAAATACTCTATTTTTTAATAACATTTCCATAATGTTATAATGTTATTATTATTAATGTTACTTTAATAATACAGAAAATACAAAATGTGTCAATGGTAATAATACTGGAGTCTCAATAATACTCTAGTATTAAATAACACACTTATCTCGTTTAAAATATTAGTCTAAAAATACTCCAGTGTTTAATAACACATATTAATTCATCAGTGTGTAAAATTAAATACCGGTCAGATCAATACAACGGTGTTTAAAAACACACTGATCTCTGTTAATACACTAGTCTGTTATTATACCTGTTAGAGAAGGCAGAATTGAGCACAATGAAATAAACAACCCCTGGTTAATATTTTGAAGATGTTGTATTATTGTTAAAACATTTGTATTCCTTTTTGTTTGCAAATGGGAAAATTTCCACAAGTCCTAGCACATGACCCAAATTACAGCCAAAATTTTGTATTTTATTATTATGGTAATAGATAAGGAATTGTCAAGTTGTATAACATTTTTGATAAGGTTGCTAAATATCTACAATATTAATAGTTATAATAATTATATGTTAGTACTTAAAAAACATTATCCTTAGTCTGTGTTGTGTGTAATAGTGTATAACTGCATATAAAACTATTAATACAGCATTAATAGAAAATAGTTTAAAAAACATATAAGCTGAATTAATATTATGATTAATTGTCAAGGTGAAATTTTTATTATTTTTATTATTTATAAGACCAGAATAAAATCAATTATAATTTTAAGGAATATCCATAAAGCTGAGTTTTAAATTAAACAGAAAAGCACTTCTGCATACTGTGGTCACTACGGCGGGCAGTGGCTGTAATGACTGTAGAACCTCAGATGGCTGGTCCTGGGTTCCAGGAGACTGTGGTCACTATACTGGACACTGTACTAACTCTGTGGCTTCCATGTCCTGGGACCAGTGTTTCTGTGTTAGTGGGACCTGTGGTCACAACAGTGGTCAGAGGCTGACAGGTACTTCAGATGTTGTACTGAAATGTATGTGAGGTGTATATTCCCATTGTCTGTATGTGAATTGTTGACAATGATTTTCTAGCCTTTACCTGCCAACATCAAAACTTAACACATGATCATCAGATTAAATTATATTAAAGAACAACATTTTTCAAAAATACCAGACAGGTTTAACATATAGGCACAGATACATTAATTATGATGTTGTCCTGAGCAACTGCTCAAAAATCTAAACTTGAGTCCTGTGATTACGAATTAATTTTTAAATATTGCATTTGTATGATAACATATAATTAAATATTTAATTTGTATTACTCATACTTATATAATTGCATTTGATAATAATTTCAGATTTCGAATGTAGTCAAAAACAATAAAGCATTCTTATTAAAACTTCACAATTTACAAAAAAACCCTGTCATTAGATAACTAACCTAAAAACACAAATTAAATTATTTAGCTGTTAAATAATAGACAAATCCTGTATAAACACAAAACACAACTACCATTTTTTGATTCTTCCTGTAATGCCACAATGTCTTGTAGTTGTTAAATTATTAATATTACACCTCAGTTTCTGATGAGACCCCAGTTAATAATAATACATCTACAATACTAAGAATTTCCACAATTTTGTTAATGTTTTTCATTTTGTAGCTTATAAAGCAATAAAGAATGTAACCTTTATCAGCCTGTCCTTTTCAATGTGAAAACAAGCAAACCTGGTCTAAATGAACAAGGTAATACTTATATCAATTTTATTTTCACACTGTAAAATACAAGAGCTAATTGTCCTATGACTGAAAATGTTTTACATTTTCAAAATGAAATTGTATGTCTTTAAAATGAAGAATTCACATTCATAACTTCCTATCATATTGGAACACATATTCTTATAATGCCTAGAGGAACTACTTGTTTTCACAGCAACTGAATATCACACTTAACGATAGAAACCTGGACTGTCTGAATACACCAAAGATATAATGGCAGCATTAAAACTCCAGTCTTAATTCTCTAGCATAAACACTTTAGGTGGTGACAACACATTTACTGTATATCTATTAATACATCAGTCTGTAATAATTTAATATCAGTCTCAATAATAATTCACTATTTAAAAACACGTGTATCTCTATTAATGCACCAGCCTGTAATAAGACAATACAGAGGAGTCAGAATTGAACACAATAAAACAATAAACAACCCAGGGTATTTCTGAATCATCCTGTATAATATGATATTATTCTAGAAACATTTTTTATTGCTCACACTTTTTTTGTTTTCGAGTAAATGAAGTTTTTTTCACATGTCACAGCATATCACTCAAATTATCACTTATATATAAAGTTTATTATTACAGTAACAAGAAAGTTAAATAACTTTTTAAAGATTTTATACGCTCCATGTTTTCACAAATTATCAATAGAGGGTGATAATGGCCAGCTTCTGCTCTATCCATCTATAACATTATTGTTATATAATGTTTAGAAATCTTAAGAATATTTTTAAAAAATCCAATAAAAATTAAAAGCAACTAATTATATTTAGACGCAACTAATTATATTTCCTTACTTACAGAACAAGATAAAATATGGTTATAATATTTTTGATGAATACCCACAAAGCTGAATGTTAAATAAAAATTCAAAAATTGTTCAACCCACTTATTGCTCCATTTACATAAAACATCTAATTAATTTAATTCCAGTTGTTGTCTGTCTGTCTGTACAGGAGAAAACTGGTCACTTACTGGCTGAGCTGTGCAGCACCAGGACAGCGAGAGAGAAGATGGACAGGCAGCTCTCCATTGTCATCAGGACAGAGCGCAGCTGAGACCCCTGTCTTCACCCTGAGACCACAGGGCAACTGAGCTGCTGCTCCGCACCCCAGACCCCCAGTAACAACACAGCCCCCCTCCCCGCCAATCACACCCAGCACTGCCTTTTCAGACTGACAGCAGGAACCTCTCACACAGGCGGGATGGCCAATCACACAGGGCCCTTTCAGTCTTCTCCATATATATCAGAGACACATCACTGTTTCCTCTCCCTGAAGACACTCCCAGCAGTGCGGAGGAGAGGAGAGACAGGAGCAGCTCTGTGTCTCACTGGTGGAAACTCACAGATACAGACAGCAGGGCTGCAGGTGCTGCAGGGGCAGGAAGAAATCAGATAAAAATTAATGTCACAGCTCTCTGACGATTTAGATAAGTTATGTAACTTTAAATAATTATTAAGTTAATCAATTACGTTCAATACAAAAGCTAAATAAAATTTGCATGCAAGTGTCAGGCAGTGTCCAGTGACTGGTGTCCTGAATACAGTCCTGTATGTCTTCCTGTCTGCATCAGGCAGTGTCCAGTGACTGGTGTCCAGCTGTGAGTCACAAAGAGGTTGTTGTATCTCCAGACAGTAGTCCTCAAGGTGGTAAAAAGGTCACTCAGTTAGCACAGGAATACAGAGACAAGCTATACGAACTGCCCGTCCTGTGGCTGTGAGCAGAGATCTGAAAAGCCCAGCAGTGACTGTCCCCTCTGTACTGAGCCTTGGACAGCAGCTCTTCCAGTAGAGTCCCTCAGACCCTGAGTCTGTCCCTGTGCAGCTCCAGTCCACACAGATGTTCCAGCCCCTCCAGCTGTGGCCCCAATGTCTCTCTGTGTGGAGCTGACTGTGAGACTAAGACTATCTAAAAATACAGTGGAGCTGATACACCCCCAGGCTGAACAGAGTGAGGACACAGCTCACCTTCTCCTTCTTATTATTATTAAAGGTATTAGTAGTTATGCTGTATTAAAAAAAATCTCCTGTTCAATATAGCAGAGCTCCTGTGTTACAACTTCACCGTAATAACTGCAGCATTAGGAGCAGCAGAGCAGGAGTCAGTTTCAAATTTGAAAAAGCAACAATATGATGAATTAAAAATAAACAGTCCTTCTTAATACAGCCCATCAGCAGTGATATAAGGCAGAGCTTTACTGGAGCCTCAGGTCAGACTCTGCAGTGAGTCTGAACTTTGCGCTCTTCCAGGACAAGAAGCCAGGCTCTACTGTGAGGCTGTGGGTGTGAGTGTGATGATGTACAGAGACAGGAGAGCCCACTGTTAAGAGATCTAGTGCTGTATAGGGAGACACAAAAGGAGTCATGTGTTCACAGCTCCAGTGCTGAACAGGGTGGCAGGTCCTCTCCCTACACAGCTCTCTCTCTGTGGCTAAGGATCTGCGCCTGTGACTGGAAGGTTGCCGGTTCAAATCCCGCGGCCGGCAGAGGAATCCTACTCCGTTGTCCCCTGAGCAAGGCCCTTAACCCTAACTGCTCCAGGGGCGCCGTACAATGGTAGACCCTGCGCTCTGACCCCAAGCTTCTCTCCCTGTCTGTGTGTCTGTGTCTCCATGGAGAAAAGCTGGGGTATGCGAAAAGACGAATTCCTAATGCAAGAAATTGTATAGGGCTAATAAAGAAACATAATCAAACATAATAATCATAGTGTCTCTCAGGGCTGAACAGGAGGGTCTGTTCCTGTCAAAAAGGAAGGTGACTCTCAGAGCTCCAGTGTCAGTATGAGGAGAAGCTCTCAGACCTGACTGCTGCCAGATCCTCTGAGCCTGAGTGGCCATGAACACTGAGCTCCTCAGCAGCTGAGGAAAGCCTCCTGTCTCCTGTGGTCACAGTGTGGTTGAACACCTGCACTGTCTTCCTGCTCCTTCTCTTCTCTCTCCACCTTCCTGTCTCTCTTGCTGTGTGTGCTCTTATCTCTCCATCTCTCTCTCCTCTTCTCTCACTCTGACAATCTGTGCAGAGTATCTGAAGGGGATGTAACATCACTTGGCAAACAAAAAAAAATTATCAGAAGCAGAATAAAAAAAAACTCTTCTCAGTCAGCTTCACAGCTCAGACTCACACACAGAGCTCTGGGTCCCTCAGTACATTACCCAAACTCCTCTTTCCAGAAGAAACAGAAGCTCATCTCCATCCTTCTGTTTATTCTGAACACACAGAACCAGAGGATATTCAGACAATCAGTGCTGCTACATGAATAATATCAGACAGAACAGCCTGGACTCAGGTCACATATACCCCTTTTCTCCTTCCTCACAGTCTCTTAGAGACAGAGCAGAGCTCCTGGTTCTCCTCTCTGTGAACTGGGCTCAGGGGTCACTGATCTGGCAGCTGTGGGCTCTGTTCCAGGTCAGAAGCAAGAAGCTTCTATTAACCCTTTCCTGGACCTACAGCCCTTCAGTATTACTGCCCTGACTGATTGTCTTTACTGTAAGTCAGCCTCCAAACATATTTTAGAAACGTTTTGACAAATAATTGAACAGCAGTCTGATTATGTAATTATTGTAAATATTTTGTACTTATTATTACTTAATTAATTCAACCTCCAAACATCTGTCAGAAATGTTCTGACTCACAATTGAGCAATATGCAATTATTATTACTTATGTAATGAACATCAGTATTGATACTCTGATCAGTGTATTATGATTCTCAGCAGCAGCAGACCAATGGTCGTGTCTACAATAGTGACCAGTTGACCAGTCTGTACCTCTGAGCAGTGGGACTCACACAGATCACACAGAAGACCTGTCTGTGTGTGATTCCACACCAGCCCTGGGATACAGCGTCTCCCACACGTCTCTCACGGAGAGTCTTATAAATATACAGTTGAACAGAGTCTGATAACAGTTATATAGATAATTAAATCATCAAATAGGTTGAGTAACTGAGTGCTTGAGTGGAAATAAAACCAGGAGATGCACTTCTACCTCCGGGATCAGGAGTCTAATCCTCCTTGCTTCTATTCTGTGGATATTCGTGTAAAACGCTTAAAAGCGCTTATTACAGGGACTTGTGCTCTTTCTCTTCTGCTCTACGGGAGTACGCTATACTACGCATTAGTCTGTAAAGTAAACTATTTTTTTTGTTTAATGAATTTAATTCCTGTCTGTCGCTGTCGTTCTCCAACTTTTATGAATCGCTTCTCTTCACAGCCCGGTTTTTTTTTTTTTTTGGAGATGTTATATCTGTAAGAAAAGCCCCCCGGGCTCCGGACAGGAGTCTCCTCCAGCGGAGACGCGCTCTGCTCTGTCAGAAAGAGCGCTGTGACGTCACAGACACCAGCCAGAGCGCCGGGATCAGAGAGCGAGACCGCTGGAGGGGCGCAGAGCGCACGGAGAGTTATTGATCACTTATCTATCGACAACCAATTAATTCAGCTGAATAATCGATTAACTTCACCGATTGGTGAGTACTGATTCTTTTCTTGACCCTGTTTTAAAAATCTAGAAAACAGTCAATACAGCCTGTATCGATCAATTAGGAATTGTATCCTAGAGCTAGAAAAGTATATTCCAAGTTGATAAATTTGTGTAGGCAACAGTTTAAATGTATTTTTCCACTGTTTACAAATCATAAGTATGGTAACCACGGTAACACGTGCCACATCACTGTGTCCGGCTAGGTCTCGACTTTGTCACAAAGAGTTGCGTGACGTCACGGACAGCAACTGGTACTAATGCTAGTGTATTCATGTTAATATTAGTGTGAGTACAACTTGTAGTTTTAATATTAATGCCAGTGTTCATGTGAGTATTAATGATGATAGCGCTACTGATTTTTTAATGCTAGTATTTATATTAATATTAGTGATAATTATAGAGTTACTGTTAGAGTATTTACACTAGTCGTCATGTTAGTTTTAGTGATAGCATTACTGTTATTAATAGTATTAGTAGTGTAGTAGTAGTTTGTGTCAGTTTTAGTGGTGATGACGATAGTGTAAGTCTTAGTGATAGTGTTACTGTTGTAATGTTAGTGGCATTTGTGTTAGTGTTAGTTATAGTGTATTATTATTAGTGTATTAACAGTGTTAGTGTGTGGGTGTGTGTCTGTGAGTATTTGGGTGTGTCTGTAAGTATTTGTAGTGACTATGTGTGTGTCTGTGAGTGTGTGTGGTACCTGTGAATGTGTATAGTGTCTCTGTGTTAATTTGTGTGGGTGTGTGTCTGTCAGTGTGTGATAATGTGTGTGAGTTTGTGGGTGTAGAGTCCAGACCAATGTCCACAGAGCTGTGAGTGCTCTGTTTTTATCACTATTGCAAATAATGACAGCAGTAGTACTAGCAAGAGTATTAGTATCAGAATTAGTTTAAGAATTTGAAGTCATGGTCGAAGTAATAGCAGTAGCAGTAACAACAGTGATAGTTGGATAATCCAAGCAGTTAATTCAGAAACTACAGTATTACACATTTATACCCTATTATCTAGGCATGTTTTGTAAAGTGCTATGATGGTCTGGATTAAATGGCACATTATAAGAAAAAAAATGATTGATTGATTGACTGTGAGAGTGAAGTCTGGTCGAACTCGTTTGTCTAACAGAACTGTCCTGTCCACAGATAATAATAATAATAATAATAATAATAATAATAATAATAATAATAATAATAATAATAATAATAATAATAATAATCATCATCATCATCATCATCATCATAATTGCTTACACTTATATAGCGCTTTTCTGGACACTCCACTCAAAGCGCTTTACAGGTAATGGGGTCTCCCCTCCAACACCACCAATGTGCAGCATCCACCTGGATGATGGATGCTGAGATGTCAACAGAGGTGAACAGAGAAGATGTCCAGACCCACCAGATACTGGAGACAGGTTCAAGAGTCAGGCCCCAGACCCAGAAAGCTGTGAGTCCACTGCTGTTCTAGTTCATATTGTGCTTCTTCCTCTTCCTCCTCCTCCTAAAATTAAAACCCATTGCAGTAGCAGGGCTCTGCCATCCTCTCTTGGGGAAGAGAAGACTCTACATGACAGTATGTGCGTCTGTGTGTGTGTGTTTGTGTGTGGGAGTGTGTGTCTGTGTGGTGTGTGTGCTTGTGAGTCTGGTCCAGCCATTGACTGTAACAGAAGTGTGTCTGACAGTTTAGGGTCATCTTGGCCCATGATGATGATGATGAAGGTGTGTTTGTGTGCCTGGCTGGTAACTCTGTTTTATCCTCCCCAGCACCGCCGGGAGAGACTCACTCAAGACAAGAGAGGAAAGGACAAGCAGGGAGAGGGGCTTCACACCGATGCCTGGGGCAGATCCCAAAGAAATGTGAGTATTGGCTTCAATGACATGGTTGGGTAGCTTGTTCCACTCCCCCACCACCCTCTATGTACAGTAGTGCCTCCTGTCCTGACTGTAGGGTCTCATCCAGCTGTCTCTTGAGATAAACCAGGGAATCTGCTTCAACAACATGACTAGACTGCTTCTTCCACACCCCCACACCATTTTATGTAAAGAAGTGCCTCCTGCTGTCCTGCTCAGTTTTAAATGCTGTTTTACTACTGTGTTTAATACTGTTTGACTAAGAAAAAGCCTGTCCCAACACACATAAACTTGGCTGGCTTCTACTGGTGAGACTAAAGCAGTCAACTTGCTGACAGGTCTCAACAGAGACAGCTGTGACCCTGAAAGGTCAAAGAGGGGCCACCGATACGCTGAGGTTCTGAGCAAAGAATCTTCCAGAGTAAGACAACCAGTGTGTTCTGCTCAGGATGATGATAGTGATACAGATGATAGTGAAGATAATGAAGGTGGTCTAGATGATGATTGTCTTGATGAAAAAGCTTTTGATGATGATGGTGGACATGATGAAGAAGGATACGGTAATAAAGATGGTGAAGTTGATCATTTATTAGAATGGTGATGAAGATGATCTTGATAAAGATAGTAGAGATTGTGGTGGTGGAGGTGATGATGAAGGTGACACAGTCATGCCTGTGTGTGGGTGTGTGTGAAAGGGGAGGTGGGGTTGGGTCAGGTCTGCTGCTGTCATCTGATGGGACAGTATCTCTCCTCCTACAGATCATTAAGGAGACAATTGCAGACTGTCGGAGGAAGAGGGAGCAGACTCCCCCTTTGTCGCCCCTCAGGATGCTGAGAGCTGTGAGTCTGTGAGCCTGATGTGGCTGTGACATCTGTCAAACGTTTGCTCACAGCAGGGGACTGTGATTGCTGGGAGACAAGAGACAGGGCCTTGTCCTCCTAGAGAAGACACTCTCAGTTTTCTCTCTGTCCTCCTCATGCCGTCTCTGTGCCCCTGTCCCCTCAGGCCAGCCAACAAATCACCAGGCAGGAGGCCAAGACCCAGCCATGGTACAGCTCGAAGTGCCTGGAGAGGGACAGAGGGACAGGCCATTGACCTCCTCCTTGGACATACCAATACTCCCTCATGTGTACCCTCTAGAGCACCCCCTCACCTACCTGCTGGCACGCCCACTCACCCCAGCCCGGCCCCAGCTGCCCTGTGGCGGCTCAGTGAGGACCTGCGGGTTGAGCTGGAGGGGCTGCTCTAGGTGGAGGAGAGCCGGGTGCGGCCCAGGGCTCAGAACACGATGTCCTCCATCCAGCTTGACTACCTGGAGCTGTAAGATGAGGTCCTTGCCGAGTTTGGATTGGAGGCTGCTTAGTGGGGTTGGTGAGTCCCTGAAACCCCTCCCCCTTGTCCAGCTCGTACTGCAGTACGCAGGGTCTGGGAGGATTCTCCTGTCCCCCTCAACTTTCCAAGATACCTGTGTCACCCCACTCAACCTGGTCCCGAGAAAATCTTCCAGATCCAAGGGGAGAGAGACAGGAGCTGGGCTGGGACTCCAGCTTGCTGTTATATATACAGGACATCTTGCCTGTTTCTCCCTCCCCTTATTCCCAGGATTTTCCCTTCCAGAGCACAGGAATCATGAAGCAGCATGACTACAAGGAGACACTGAAGTCCTACTTCGAAAACACAAAGGTCAGGTGTGACTGCTCCGAGGTGGACAAGTGCTTCCACCAGGTTGCAGCCAATGTCGATGTTGACCTCATCCTGCAGAGGTACCTTGGAGACGCTGTGGCCGAGGTCTGTGAAAAGCAGGTTTATTTTTTCTCTTTGTAGTAGTCTTAGGACAGTCTGACCTGCTGTGGGATTTAGCAGGAACAGAAAGGTCTTCTGTGTGTCTTCAGTCTCCACAGCCCAAGAGACGCATGATCCAGGTGGGCGAGGCTGTCGAAGAAAACAAGCTGTCGATCCCTCCCTCTCCTGGACCTTGGTGCCCCTGGGCCCTCCCTCTTCAATCACCTGTGACCCTGCTCAGCTCACTAAACTCCCTGCCGACTGCTCCATGCCGCCCCCATCAACACCCAGAAGAGCCCTCTCCTTCGAGGAACTTCAGAGCTCCTGAGATTCAGAAACAGGTGAGAAGTGAACAGAACCTCTGTCCTTGTGTAGAGTCAACTGGACACACAGTACAGACTCACCTGTACCTTATTACAGTCACAGTGCATATAGTGAGGGTATATTAAGAATTAGAAGTCAAGAACTGACCCCAGCAGCAAAGTCCTGTGTCTGTCTTCAGTGTCCAGGTCGAAGAGTTGTGCTTTCCAAGTCAGCCCTGAAAAAGATGAAGAGGACAACATGTCTACCTTTTCCAATCCTGACGCTGACCCACTACAGGTCATTGCCCCACTGTCCAGCCAGCTGCCTGTCCCCAGACCCCTCCCTCACCTCCCTCCCATCACCTCCCAGGAGAAGGCTGGGGTGCAGAAGACTAAGAAGAGGAAGAAGAGGCAGAGGAAGCAGGAGAGTCAGGAATGTCTGAGCCCTGAAGACAAGCCTCCAGAGTTGCTGAAAGTCAGAACACAGGTGCTGAGACACCTAGAGGACCCTGTAGCTCTTGAGATTCTAGGAGAGGTGAGGAGGGAACTTTTACTGTAGTGTTCAGTCAGTGAGTCTGTATTAAACTCTCTCTCTCTCTCTCTCTCTCTCTCTCTCTCAGTGCAGTGTTAATGTACTGTAGTGTCCAGTCAGTGTATCTGTTTTAACACTAATTCTAGGAGAGGAGACAGGAGAAGGAGGAGGAGGACTGGAGGAAGGTGCTGGAGAAAGAGAAAAGGAGACAGGAGAAGGAGAAGGAACAGAGGAGGAAGACTGAGGAGAAGCAGGAGAGGAGACGCTCCAAGGCAGCAGATGAGATGAGGAGGACCATGGACAAGGAGGAGAGGAGATGCTCCAGGGAGACAGAGGAGAACAGGAGGGAGCAGCATAACCACGAGGTGAGATGGGAGAAGAAGGAGCAGAAGAGGTGGAAGGCCTACGCTCAGGGGCTGGTGAAAAGCCTGCAGCAGGAGGAGGAGAGGAAGCAGAAGGAGAAGGAGGAATGGAGGAGGAGAGGATGAAGCAGCTTGAACTTGAACTTGAACTTGAACTTGAACTTTATTGCCATATGTAACCGATGCTGGTACAGTGGAATTCTTACTTACAGAAAGTCTCTCGATTGTAAAACAAGTGTAAAACAAAACAAAGTGCAAACAGTGCATCAAGACAATGTACAAACAAACAATAGACAATGTGCAAGTAAACATGTAGACAGTTTGAATGTAAACAATACAGACGTGTAAACAATGACTGGAGATGTGCAATAGATAAGAAATCATAAAGAGGTAGATGGTGATGGTGTAGGTGTGGTCCGAAGGGGATGGCTAAATGTGTTCGCCAGTCTCACTGCTTGTGGATAGAAGCTATTGAAGAATCTAGTGGTAAGTGTCCGTATGCTCTTATATCTCTTGCCTGAGGGCAGTGGGGTGAAGAGCTCATGCCCTGGGTGGTGACTGTCCTCTGTGATGGCCAGAATTCTACCACGGCAGCGGTCCTCATAGAGCTGTTTAATCTCGGTGAGACCGCAGCCAATGATCTTCTGGGCCATATTGACCATTCTCTGCAGTGCCTTTCTTTCTCGCGAAGAGGTGTTGCCATACCACACGGTGATCCCGTTGGTGAGGACGCTCTCGATAGTGCAGCGGTAGAAGTTCACCAACACATGTATTGGCATCCCCCATCGCTTGAGGCACCTCAAGAAATAAAGGCGCTGCTGAGCCTTCTTCATGATAGAGTCAGTGTTCACAGTCCAGGTTAGATCTTTAGAGATGTGAATTCCCAAAAACCTAAAGCTGGTGACTGTTTCCACTTCCGTTCCATCAATACTGAGTGGGCTGTGAGTGTGTGGCCTGTGTCTCCGAAAGTCCACTATTAGCTCTTTCGTTTTCTTTATGTTCAAGTCCAGTTTATTGCTATGACACCACCTAAGCAGCTGTACAACTTCATCCCTGTAAGTGGACTCGTCATCATCACTGATCAGTCCTATTATAGTGGTGTCATCGGCAAACTCGATGATGCGGTTATTGCTGTGTCTTGCTGTGCAGTCGTGAGTAAATAGGGAGTACAACCTTGGACTCAGACAGCAGCTGAAGGAGGAGAATAAGAAATGAGCAAAGGAGGAGAGTTTGGGAAGAGGAGGAGAGGAAACAAGCAAAGGAAGAGAAGGAGGGAGGAAACTGTTGGAGAAGCAGGAGAAGAAACAAGCAAGAGGAGAAGGAGTGGGGAAAAAGAAACAGATGAAGGAGGAGGAGGAAAGGATGAGAGTTTTGGAGAAGCAAGAGAAGAAACAATTGAAGGAGAAGATGGAGAGGAGGAGAAGAAGAGGGGAATCTTGGAAAAACAGGAGAAGAAACAGATGAAGCCGGAGGAGAAGAGGGGGAAAATTGTGTAAAAGGAGAAAAAGAAACAGATGAAGCAGGAGGAGAAGAGGAGGAAAATCATGGAAAAGGAGGAGATGAAATGGAGGAGAGTTTTGAAAAAGAGGAGGAAAATCTTGGAAAAGGAGGAGAAGGAACAGATGAAGCAGCAGGTGGAGAAGAGGAGATGGGAAGTGGAGAAAGAGAAGAAGAGATTGAAGGAGGAGAAGAGCAGCCTCTAGGTAATGTCACGGAAGGTTTGACTGCCGAGGATCGGGTTCCTATGCGGTGCTTTTAGGAAGGATAAGTGCTAGACAAAGGGATAGTCAGAGTAATAGCGAAGTCCAAAATCCAGGTAGGCGTGTAGAACCGTCGATGTAGAATCAGAAGGCGTAGGCGTAAAAGAGGAAACAGGAAGGGATCATAATCCGGGAAGGCCTTGAAGAGGCGTTGCCGTTGAATCAGAAGGCAAAGGCGTAATCGAGGAAACAGGCTTGGGTCAGGATCCAAGAGAGCACTGTAGAGGCGAAGGTACGAAATCGGGAGGCAAAGGCGTAGTCGAAGAACACCAGTGTCTAGGTCAAGGGGAGAAACAGTACAATAGCGAAGGAGTTGGTCAAAACAAAGCTCAGTGAGAGAATCTCAATTCGTGAGCGCTGACAGGGCGTCTGGTGAGGGTTTAAATAGAGGACTGATTGATGCATGCACGTTTGGTATGGGGAGAGCTCGTGGGAATTCGGGAGCGCTTGCCTGCGTGAGAGTGATTTGTGACAGTACCCCCCATCTCAGGGGCAGCTCCGGATGCTATAGATAGAGGAGGAGCACGGGAGTGAAGAAAGTCCGAGATAAGGGTCTTGTCCAGGATGTCCCGTTCAGAGACCCAGGTTCTCTGCTCAGGACCATAGCCGAGCCAGTCGACCAGAAATTGTCTTGAACCCCTATACCAACGACATTTGAGGATCTAATTGACTGTATAGGAGGTGGATCCAGCGATGGAATGAGGTGGAGGTGGATGAGGTTGCGGCCTGGAGAGGGGTGACCTGTGGTAGGACTTGAGAATGGAAACATGAAAGGTGGGGTGAATGCAAAGGGTGGGGGGGAGAGCCAGGTGGAAGGTGACTGGAGTGATCTGGGAAATTACCCGGAAGGGACCAATAAATCTGGGCCCCAGCTTGCGGGAGGGTTGATGGAGAGAGATGTTGCGTGTTGAGAGCCAGACAAATTGCCTTCTGCTATGTCTGGGAAAAGGCCTTCTGTGCCGATCCACGAAGGTCTTATAGCGGTGTGAGGCTTTTAGGAGGGCGCGCCGGGCCGTTTTCCAAAGCTTCTTTAAGGAAGAGATATATAATTGGATCGAGGGAAGGTCCGTGTCAGAAACCAGCTTCCGGAGGAGCGAAGGTTGATAACCCAGGGAGCATAGAAAGGGAGACATGCCAGTGGCGGAAGAGTACAGGGCGTTTTGAGCATACTCGGCAGCGAGAGACAAACTGCGGACCTCGATCAGAAACAATGTCCTCAATCCCGTGGATCCCGTGGAGATGAACAACCTGCTGTACAAACAGGTTGGCCATTTGTTGGGCAGAAGGCAGGGAGTGGCAGGGAACGAAATAAGCCGCCTTGGAGACCTGTCAATGACGACCATAATAACCGTGTTGCCCTGGCTCCTGCGAAGGTCCGTGAGGAAGTCCACAGAAATATGAGACCATGGCCGTGCGGGTACTGGAAGGGGTTGGAGAAGACCAGCCTTTTGGTGATGGGGTGTTTTAATATGAGTGCAGGTGGGGCAAGCTCTTACGTAATCCGAGACATCAGCCCTTAGGGAGGGCCACCAGAAGTCCCCAGAAACAAGTTCCAGAGTTCGGCGGACACCAGGATGACCCGCATGACCTGAGAGTCATGAGCCCACTGGAGAACAGCGGAGCAAACCTGATCAGTTACAAACAGCTTGTCAGAAGGGCACGAGGGTGTGGTCCTTGAGGGCATTTCGGATGAGGTGCTCGATGTTGGGACAGACGGCAGCGATGATCTGGTGAGAGGGGATGATGGGTTCAGGAGGGAGTTCGAGCTCCGGTGGGTCAAATAGAAGTGAGAGGGCGTCCCCCTTGATATTCTTAGAACTGGGGGTATATGTCATGAAAAAGGAAAAATGGGCAAAAAATAGGGACCATCTGGCCTGGAGAAAATTAAGGGGCCGAGCAGACTGGACAAAGTACAGGTTGTTGTGGTCAGTGAGAATGGTGAATGGATGTTGAGCTCCCTCCACCCAATGCCTCCATTCTTCCAGAGCAAGCTTGATGGCCAGGAGCTCTCTGTCTCCCACATCGTAGTTAACCTCAGCCAGGGAGAGGCGCCTGGAGAAGAAGGCACAGGGGTGGAGAGTAGTACTATCCCTGTTTCGCTGAGACAGGACAGCTCCAACACCATGGGCAGAGGCATCAACCTCCAGGACGAAGGGCAGCAAGGGATCAGGATGACAAAGGAGGGGAGCCGTGGTGAAGAGGTGTTTCAAACGTAGGAAGGCACGATCAGCCTCATTGGTCCACTTGCCCAGAGTCGGACCCTTATGTGTGAGGGTGGAGATGGGAGCGGCAATGGAGCTGAAGTCCTGAATGAAACGACGGTAAAAGCCAGAAAATCCAAGAAAGCATTGAACCTGCTTCAAGTTCCTGGGAGTTGGCCAGTCCATAATGGCAGCCGTCTTGGAGGGGTCCATCTCGATGCCCAGAGGAGGGATGACATAACCGAGAAATTGAACAGTGGAAACATGGAAAGTGCATTTTTCCAGCTTGCCATAGAGGCTGTTCTTTATGAGACGAGTTAGGACCTCCCTGACATGAATGACATGCTCCTGAAGGCTACTGGAATAAATTAAATTATCATCCAAATAGACGAGCGTGTACTGGTGAATGATGTCCCAGAAGATGTCATTCATAAAATTCTAAAAAGACGAACTGTAGCCAAGATGAGATGAGATGAGATGAGTATGAGACCATAACTTATCCGTTACTTTAACCCTTTTATGACCTTTTATGCTCTATCATAACTTTATTACAATGCATACAGTACAGCAATGCAAAACCAACATGTTTTCCAATGGGCAGTGAGTTTCTCATTGAAGGGTGGGTCTTGGTTAACTCGACCACATTGGAAGAAAGTGTGTACTCTAACCCTAGTGAACTGGGATGTAGTACTTGAATACATCACTTTATTAAATGATACAAGCCAACTGAGGTATGTGCAAAACAGAACTGTTCCTTTACATTCCAACTTTTAATACAATATATACAGTAAATACTACTGGACTACAACAATACAAAACACACATTTTAAACAAACAAGTAATAGGTTTATTCCACGCTGAAAAGAGAAGAAAGAAAATGCTATGTGTTGGCTGTGGAGCCTTCTTCAGGTGTGAGAAAGATAGGTCAGTAAGCAAAGGTAATGTAGCAGGAGAACAAAGGCTTGGATTGAGAGACGGGAGCAGGGGACAGAAAGAGAGGCCAATCAAGACGTGTGAAGTCAGAATAGGTGTAGAGAAGTGTGAAATGAAACTTCCAATGAATGGAGAAAATTTAGAAGAAGAGCAGCTTGTCATTAAGAGAAGGGGGAAGGTGTGATCCTAGCTGCAGGATAACTTTGGTTTCGGTAGTCTTTCTGATGGACGAGTTTGGAAAACCGTCTTTGAGAACACAGATGGAGAGATTAGAGTGGTCGTGGCCGTCAGAGGTGAAATGAGAAACAATGGGCTTGGACAGATCTTTAATCTTCACAGCCCTGACACGTTCTCTGAAGCGGTCTCCGAGTCTCCTTCCTGTTTCTCCAATGTAGATGGCTGGGCATTTACTGCAAGAGATACAGTAAATAAGGTTGCTGGATGTACAAGATGCCATCTGGGTGATCTGGAATTGTCCTGAGGGGCCTTGAATGAGTGTGGTTTTAGATATGTATTTGCAGGTAATACAGTGAGCTCTGTTGCAAGGGAAAGTGCCTGGTGTGGATGGTTGCTGAGGACGGTCAAGGGAGCTGTGAATAAGAAGGTTACGCAGATGGTCGGCGATATGAGATGATGGGGCGGTCAGAAAAGAGGGCCCCAATGGAGGGATTAAGATCTCTTAAAGGGACTTGCTCATGTTTTTTAACAGAGATTGGCAATTTGATACAAATAAAGTATTTAAGCATCCATAAAAAAACGTATAGGTTTTAACAGTCATGCAACTCTGACAAAGTTATGTCCACTTAAACAAAACAAATCTTAAATCTGTTATTTCTAGATGGCTCACCAGTAACCTTTCCCTTTAAGACCATTTGTGGGAGCATTGTGGGATACTTCAAGCGGAAAAGGTGACTGGTGGTCAACTTGACGAGCATAAAACAACACTCCACTGAGGAAACACTGCAGTGATTTTAGGGAAATAAAAAAGGTTAGTATCGTTCATACTTCATTCGTATCACATACAAACTCAAACATACCAGAAGGTCAGAGGCAAATATTGGAGTATTTCATATTCATCAAAAGAAAAAAAGAGCCACTCTGTCACACTCTGCATTACCCAATGACCCTCTTTACAACTTTGTACACTTCTTAGGAAACCTTTCTGCACTGTGAGAGCCAAAAAATTAAATTTCTTTCCTGGTATTCATGGTAGAGGTTCGTTCTATGCTGAAAAGAAATACCACAATTTGGTTGTGGAGTCTTCAGGTGTGAGGGGGAGAGAGAGGAAGGCATCGGAGAACAAAAGGCAGAGCAGGTAAGAACAGACAAGAAGTAGGGAGCAAATGGGCATAGAGCAGGTGAGAATTAATAATCAAGTCCTGGAGCACATTCGGCAAGAGGATTAGAAAGAGAGAAAGGAGGTGGTGTGATCCAAGTTTAAGGATAAGTATGGTTTTGGATGTCTTTCTGCAATAGCAGATGGGGAGATAAGGAAGATCGCAGCCTTTAGGGTGAATAAGGGAACTATCAGTATGGAGAAATTGCAGCTCTGACGTGTTCCCTGAAATGGTCTGTGAGTCGTCATTTTCACCAATGTCAATAGCTGGGCGTTTTCTGCAAGAGATCCTGTAACTAAGATCGCCGGAAATGCATGATGTCATCTGGGTGACAGAATTGTCCAGAGGGGACCTTTGAATGAGCGTGGTATTGGATATGTATTCACAGGTGATGCTGTGAAGTCCATTGCAGGGGAAAGTGTGTGGTGTGGATGATTGCTGAGTGAGGTCAAGGGAGCTGTGAACGAGGTTGCATGGATTAGTTGGTCGGCGATAGGAGATGAAGGAATGATCGGGAAAGAGGATAGCTGTGTCAGGGTCATCTGTTAAGATGGTGGGGAAGTTGTCATTAATGATCCTGGAGCTACATTATTGTCCACTGCTGTGGAACTTTCTTTGGCTTCTGCCACAGAAGTACAAAACACACAAGCAAAACGGAGCAGATTTGTTCCTTTACAAATCTCTAAACAGCTTCCCACAATCTTGTTCTGACAAAGAAACACAGGGTATAGTACAGAGCTTGAAGAGCATCATCATCTCCAACATTTAATCTAGAATCTACAGCCAGTGTCTCAAACTCAAATGAATTGGGGGGCCGCATTCATACACATACAAAATACATCAAATATTTAAAAAGAAAATCGAAATTATTTCATACGTTGGTTAACTTTACCTCAATGTACTTGGCGTGTGAGGTAATGTCTGAAGTTTGTCCTTCTGGCTCCTTTGTTGCTTCTGCATTTTGCAGAGACCAGAACGTCAACATCAGGCCTGATATCACAATTTTGCTCATTCACGTTCATCAGTGAGTCTTCAGCATAAAACTGATTTTGTTGATCTACATTGATGAGAGAAACTGTTCGCTGACGTACATCCTGCCAAACATTGTTATGATTCTACCAGATAAGGAGACTAACCTGGCAAATCTTTCTGTCTACGCTCTTTATTAACAGCACTCCATCAGGCAGCAGTTGGGGAAGAGAGACTTAACACACTCATAGGGAATGTGAATAGGACATGTACGCGGGTTTAGAGTGGTAACAAGACAAGGGACAAAACAGGAGTAAACAATTAATTTAACAATACTGTTTACCTTAGGTTTTATAGTCACTATTTACATAGGCAGCGTGACCTAGTGGTCATTCTACGGACCCTCAGACCATCTCCCGGCCTGCACTGTGGCACATACATTAGCTGGGTGCACCTCTGCTTCGCTACAATATCTCCATGGTGATTATTTAACAGAAAATGAATCTCTAGAACAATGCATCAAATGACTGAATTTCTGGGGTAACTTCGTGTTAGTCCAAGTGAGTCATTGCAGGCCACAGATAATTGCTTTGGGCTGCTTGTTTGAGACCCCCCTGCTCTAGAGGCACTGGCTAAGAGGACTGGACATTACAGTACATAAACACAGCACTGAAAGAGAGAAAGGGGTTAATACAAACACACTGACTACATAATCAACTTTATTAATTCAGTTCAATTTATTTTTATGGAGCGCCTTCCACAATAAGGTTGCTCCAAGGTGCTTAACAATGAAAGATAGATACTTTATTGATCCCATGAGAGAAATTGCAGTGCAACAGCAGCTTAACACAGACAACACAGCCACAGTGTAATGAATTATACAATAATAATAATACAATACAATACAATCAGTACAGTGAGAAGTGCACTAAGAAGAGTTACTCACAGTTCAGAGCACACAGAGAACAAACCAGAAAAGAACAGTACACAAAAAAAGTCGTATTGCACAATTTGAATATAAATATAAATATACTTCACAGGTCCCTGGCATATATTGCACACAAATGGTTGTAAACGAGAAAAGAAAATGAACAGATGTATCAGTTTTACTGTTCAGTCCAGAAACAGATCACTGTCAATGTTGCCTCTGCCCAGACGCAAGGTGGATGTGTTGTACAGTCTTATGGCAGAAGGCATGAATGACCTCCTGTAGCGCTCCCTGTCACACTGTGGATAAATCATTCCATTGCTGAACATGCTCTTCATTTCTACAAGCCTGTCATAGAGGGGATGGGTGACGTTGTCCATGATGGCCTCTACTTTGGACACTATTCTTCTCTCAGCCACTACCTCCACTGGGTCCAGGCCAGACCCAATGACAGAGCTTGCTCTCCTGATGATCTTATTCAGCCTGTTAGAATACATGGCTCTAATCCCAGAGCCCCAGCATACCAATGTGTAGAAAATGGCGCTCACCACCACCGACTGATAGAACAAATGTAGCATCTTACTACGTACATTGAAGGACCTGAGCCTCCTCATGAAGTAAAGTCGGCTCTGACCCTTCTTGTAAATGGCCTTGATGTTCTTAGACCATTCCAGAAGCAAGTGACCATACATGTGAATACAGATCAGAAAAGACCAGAAGAAAATGGAGGAGAGGAACCAAAAACTCCTTAGTAAGGAGGACAAAATATATTTCTCGAGGTTCAAGATCAACTGGCTGCCCAACCCCTCTGGGCATGCTAACATTATACACTTCTAAAAAGTACAATATGTGGAGTATTAAGCCTTCCATCATGTCCTTCTGTGTGCTGGTACTGAGACCTGGTGATGTGCTCTTAGCAATCAGGCAGGCAACTTGGTAAGAATTAATGATCCTCTCCAGTTTGGGTGGAGACTGTTTAAAAAAGCCCAGGCTGTTCCCTTATTGATAAAGGTTATTCTATTTGATGCACACCAAGTCTCTAACCAGTGGTTTAGTAAGAATATAGCCTACTATAGGTTACTGTAAAGGATTTGTAAGGGACCAAACACAATAAAATGCAATAAAACGAAGTTAATATTTAACATCTCGGATTGTTGATACTTTATTCATTAGTTCTAGCATGAACAACCAAGGTGGAGGCTTAATTGCTAGAAAATGTCTAGTTTCTCCTCAATGTCAGCATTTTACGGAAACCTCAGATTTGTGACGGTTAGGAATTCCAACGTTCCTGATTATCGAGCTGCCAATTCAGAGCACCTTATCCACATCGACGGACACGCTGCCTAAAGCAGAGAACCTGTTGCTGAGTCGGATGGGCAACTGGTGTGCAGGGGGTCTAGTCTTTGAGCTCTTAGACCCCCATCTGACCTTGACCCAGGGCTCGCGTGTGGTCGCTGCTGGTGCCAGTGTCAAGCTGGAGACAGCTGGGCCGGGAGGGACTGCAGCCAATTCTGAATTGACTGAGTGCTCCGACTGAGCTGAATCTATCCATCCCTCAATATGTTTAATATCTAATAGTGTGCTAATGCGCCCCTCCAAAATGCAAAATCTGTCCTCCAACTCTACTATAACTGAACAGTTCTGGCATTTAAAATTTGTCTACATTGTCGGTGGAACTTTCTACGCTGTACATGCAGCAGGTCTGGCGAAACACAAGGGTTGATCCCAGTGGAAAACATAATCGCGACTCGCCTTTGTTAGATGGGCTGTTGGAGATAGTCCTTGCCCAGGGGCCAGATGGTCAGTCTGTTTTTGGAGTTTTTCTTGTGGGGAGAAGCCAAGTGCCTCAGCTGCCAGTTGCTGAAAACCATGCCTTCTCTCTACAGTGGACATAGTTGTATGACGACGATGTGTAAAACTTTACATAATGAGTTGCATAATGGGTCTGTCTGTTTAGGAATATTTAATTGTCCATGTAGTTTGATAATGAATTATAGATGTATTCAGTGTTTGCATTCAGCAGCAGCAATAGCAGCATCCAGATATACCAACACAAACCTTTGAATTATATCCCTGAATATATTATTCACAAGGAATGACAACACCTGAGATTAAGGCATCGTAAAAGGATTATGTAGCTAAATTTTGGCTTAACCCGCTTGGCTGAGGGCTCCCCTCCCGGCCAGAGGACAAGGAGACCAGGACCGCCATGCAGGGTGACCAAGGGGTAGCTGCATAGGTTAAGATGCAAAAGAGAGGGTTATTGCAGGCATTTATAGTGTTTTGGGAGAAGAATGGATGTCAGCGGCGATGACTAATTACTGACGGCCGAGTCTGATTGAACTTGGCTGTTGTCATCTTCCGCGATCAACTCCATTTCATAAAAGCCTGGAAGACTGCTGGAGCGTTAACTAGGCCAAAAGGCATAACCAGATATTCCTAATGTCCATGTGTTATCATTAATAGCTGTTTTCCCACTCATTGTCTTCTCGTATACGAATAAGATTATACTGTACACCCCCCAAAGATCTAGTTTTTTTAAAACAGTCGCATCCTGCACTGACTCGAGAGCTGCTGCTATTTGAGGCAAGGGCTATCGATGTTATTTTTTTAAAATAGTTATTTCATTTGAGATCTGGATAGTCAGAGCTGGGTCAAAGTCTCCAATCTTTCTTCTCCACGAAGAAGAGACCCGCACACACTGGGGCTGTAGAAGGTTGATAAATAAATCCTCAGACTGCTTATTGCCCTGGGCATGTACCAATAAATTACAGGAGCATGTCTATATATCACTGCATTGAAGCAGGAGACACAGAATCACTGCAAACACATCCTAAATACAGTGTTCCTGCACCTTTGACCTCATCCAGAACGTATCATTTTTTTAAAGGGATTGCTGTCCGAATGCACATCCGAATCCCAAACAGAATCTCTAGTAAAATATGATCATTTGTGAAACAGGCAAATGAGTGTCTCAGGGGCCCATTCCTCATTCTCAAGACACATGTATGCAGTACGTTCACCATGCATTGAGCAATAGGGATTAAAGACACCACAGGTAAGGTTAGAAGTCATTCTGAGGTGCCACATGTGAGGGATACAACTAGGAATCTGAAATGCAGGGTTTGAGAGCCCTTCAGGAGCACTGCATCCTTTGAGACACACCTGTGCATGTTAAACAAATGATCATTTCTTTCAGCATTAGGGACTAAATATACTAAACGTATTATTCTAAAATGTTATTTAAGGAGTAAGAGTGCAGGGGGTCTAAATCTGCGATCCAGTGTATTGAAGTATTTCACAACACTACCTTTAGCCCGTCTGGAAATAAATCCTCATTCTGATTATTGCCCTGGGCATGTACCAATAAATCACTGAGCATATATATATATCACTGTGTTGAAGCTAGAAACACAGAATCACTGCAAACACATCCTAAATACAGTGTTCCTGCACCTAACCCTAACCTACTTAATAATTTAAGTAGAATAGATTCTAATAATATAATGATCCAGTGTGTTGCACTACTTCACTGATCTATGCCGTTTGGAAATAAATCCTCAGACTGCTTATTGCCCTGGGCATGTACCAATAAATCAACAAATCAAAATAAAAGCTTTATTTTATGATCATTCGTCCAACCACTCCAGAGATTATCCTTTTCCATTAAACGACTTCCTGGAGACACCATAATCACATAGGAGCTCTTCTCCCACTCCAATCTCTCTTTTTGCCAAGAACAGAATTATGTCAGTCTTTTCGTCAATTACAAAAGATTCTTTAATTGGTCTGAGGTTGGCTTTTTTGTTTGAATGATTTATGCGCCTTCCAATTGTGTCCATATCCGGATGGCAGGTGCAGTGTTCTTCACGCGAATCAATGCACATTTTTTGTTTAGGTCCAACAAAAAAGAATAGATATCCCATGTCTCCCTCTGCCGTCTGTGCCATTAGGGCTTCTCCAGCTGTCTTTGTGATAACCTTGCCATGGTAATCACACACCACCTCTCCCTTCTGGAAACGCCTGGAAGTTATAACCTTCTTCCCTTTCACAGGATCGTCAACGATGTGCAGGCCTCTCCAGGTTTAGAGTTTTACCAGATTTTCAATGTCCTTGCCATTTGGTTGGACTTCTACATGCAGCTTCCAGTTCTGAAGTACCTCGGACACAGCTGGTGTATGGGTTGACCATCCCATTTTTTCTATATAATGGGTCACTTGGCTTTCTGTTGGTAACCGTCTATTGTATTGATCTGTAGTGAGAAATCAGAAATCCACCCAAAGAATATATCCAGTAATAGACTCTTGAAATATTACTCTTTAAAAAGGGAAGAAATCCTGTTCTTACCGAATATGTTCTATTGCTTCCTTTTCCTCTGCTCAGTTCTCCATCTATTGGAACAGTGGCGATCGTGAACGCCGGTCACTCTCAGGCGCTCTTTCTTTCTGGGAGGCTGGCCATCTAATGTCACAGGAAACATCTGTATCAGCTTCTGGAAGGCTGCAGCATCAACCATCTTTGGGCATCTATATGCAGCAGCTGCCACAGTGGACCTATTTGTAAAAAGAAAACTTAAATATCTCAGATCTAAGACAGAGTGGCTAAAAGGTAACTGAAAGAGGGATATTGAATTAAAACTTACCGTATAGCAGCTGTACGTTTTTGTCCATAGCCTAAAGATTGCTCTCCTGATCCTGAACTGAAGTTTAAAAAAATATGAGAAATTTATGTTTATCTTAAATATTGACTTTCAAATACTGAATTTTGATATCACTGTGACACTTACAGAGATCCTGCTTCTACAATGCCATGAATTAGTTCCCTGGCTGAGCACATATCCTCATCTGTCAGCCTTCTGGCTAGGTTTTCAACAGTTCCATTTGAAACACCTAAATAATCATTCAGGACCGTTTTCTGATCAATAGGTAACGTCTTTATTTCCATTTCAAATGCCCTTCTTGCAACATAGCAAGTAATCAGTGGTAGGTGGTACCTGCAAAACAAACATATATAAAAAAGTTGTTTTCAAGCCACAGAAAAGTAAAAAGAAAATACATCAAAATAATTATATATTTCAATTTACTTCTCATGCAGTCTTCGCAGATCATAGGTAGGATTGTGAACTGGTTCTCCTCCTGCATACGCAAAAAATGTTCTATTTCCATTCTGCAGTTTGCATCACAGCGTAACTTAATGAAGTAGCAGTGAAACATCTGATAAAATAAAAAATAAAAATGCAGTTTAAATGCAGTATTCTTCACATACCATTGAATGCAAAAAGACAGTTTTTAGCAATGAAATATCAATAAAACCTTCAACTCACCTTTTCCTCTTCTTCATTTAGTGCAAAGGAAGCTAGTCGCTGAGTTGCAGCCATGCGCTCTTTGACAGAGATTATTACCCTGTTTTTACCCACTTTTATTCACAACAATTTTTCGCTGTATCCAATCCAGGACCTGAATTCAGAAGATTTTTTAATACAAATATTAATTAAATTCAATTTCTCGAAAAGAACATCTATAATCAAAATTCTCGGTTGTATGAAGGGATGCTTACTGTCATATTCTTTACCACCCCTGGGCGCTGAAGGTGCTTCAGCTAGAGAATGGCCTGCAGGTAAAGCATCACAACAATCCGCTCACTTGTGGTGATGTCTGCAGAGGTGTGTGTCTTGCCCAGTATCTGCTGCACATCTTTCTTTGCAACACTCAACACCTTCAAGCAATCGCTTAGTTTAGGTGGAGGACTCTGCAGCTGTGTTTGTCTGGGGGAGAGAGAGCAATACTATGTAGTGGCGAGGCTTATTAATAAGAAAGAATTAAGTGTTCTGAGCCTTCCCAAATGAGGCCTCATCTCTCTGTTCATCTCTGTGGTGCAGCCACAGAGAAACTATTCATGCAAGCTGATTTAAGATGTTTTCTTTTGATAAGAAACAAGCTCCCAGACGGGGATGCAATTAGCTAAGCCTGGCTATCATGATCAATGGTCATCCATTGGCGCCTATCAGTCTAGGGAGTGCCGAATGGACATCTGGACTGCATTCCTAAGTGTCAAGAGTAAGTGACTTATATCTCACCTTGACCAACCAATCAGGGACTGGCAGGGCGTGGTAATACCACGTGGTCTCCAATGCCCACCAAACTCTCAACCAATCAGCACACATCTGGGTCTTGATCAAAAAGGGAGCGCAAGCTCAGTTCTGGGCTCTCCTTGGCCATTTTCGCGCATCCTCAGAGACAATCACGTGACAACTGCTGTTGTCTGCAAAAGGACTTGGATTTTGTTCTAAGAGCGAGGCCGAGGATCCCATACGTACTCAGAATTCTACCAACGTGAATGCTCCGCTTGATCAACGGCAGCCTACAGTTGGACCCTCGTCGACAACCTGAATAGCTTATTCAGAAGTAGCGCTGGACAGGGAACTAACCAGTTTCTTCCCAGGCAAAAGAGTGACTTGTGAGGACTCGCAGTCACACTCTGTGCATAGAGACTTTCTACTAGCCAGCCGGACTGCTGGTAGATCCCCTCGGAGCAACGACTGCCCTGCGCGCCGCAGTTAGATTCCTCCGCCCGTCCTACTCCGAGCTGCACCTCGACTGGTTGGCCGGTAGCCAGAGGACGCCGACACAACGCCCATTGGACAACCGCTGGAACAGAGGCTGCAACAGAGCCTGTCAGCTGGTTTGGTGTTCGTGCCGGGAAATTCCAAATCCAAACACAGTGGATAAGTAAACCCCATGTTCTACATTGCATCTCGAGAATTCAATTGTATCTCAACACAAGTTGTTATCAATTTAATTCATAAGTTATGTATTTACTTACGAGTTTAGAGTAACAGTGGGTAATAACACTGATTAGCGATTTGGTAAACGAACAATATATATTGACATATATTCTCTGTTGTGTATCTCTTTGTGTTTGCATCTCTTCGAGATTATATAACTTGTATATTGACAACCCTCACAGTAAGGTCTGCAGCTCGTATCCAGGCAGACTAGTATATGTTTGGTGCACAGTTTATATTAAATTAATTTATCCCGTGTATTGAACCCGTGTGTGTGCGTTGTTAGTTGTTCTGACGATTGATTTTCTAAAAGCCCCAACGAACAACCTCGTGATTACTGCTACAATTAATAATTGTCTCAGTAAACCCATCAAACTACTACAACTATCAGCCTCCAAAAGGCAACATTCATGTGTTTGAATAGAAAAGCAAGTACAAGTTGAACCAACATTTAATAAGAAAAGTACCTCTTTCTGGTTATTTCCTGTCTGACACTCTTGTTGTTTCTCTTTTTTTATATCCTTTAGATTGCTCTGGAAGTCTAATAAACTCTTAGCTAGACTGGGATCCTCCACTTGCAGGTTAGTGTTTTTTAGGATGAAGAGCAGGAATCTGCTGATATTAATGATATAACCTGCAATGGTCTGGTGAGACAGCCCAGTCATCTTCAACTGGGAAACAAATGTCTGCATTTTGGATATGTCCTTCAGAAAACTTAAGGAAACTTCTGATGGATGCATAAAAAACAGGAACCTGGAGACATTTTCAACCTGAAAAACATATATAGAGAAAGTCATTATTTTTATGACCAACATCCGTGGTATGTGAAGTTTAAGCCGAGTAAAACCATGTACCAAATACCTACCTCCTTGGAGCAGTTTACCATTCCCAGGCCCTGGATAAGGTATTGTTTAAAGCCAGCCAGGAGAGGAGAATCAAGAGAGTGTTTTCTGTAAAGTCCAGCCAGGGCAACTCTTTTTCGGGGAGCTTTTAGATTACCTTTAACTGACACCCTGTAGATATAAGACACATGGACAATTACATGTATTATAAGTGTTTCCGTTTTCTTAGTTGGCTTCTGGGAGAAAATGGCTTTAGATGTGGCCCCGTGTGAATATGTATATCTACCAATTAACTGACATCCCAATTAAGGCTACATTTTTTCTTGCCTCTGTGAAACAAAATCAATTTTTATACATACAACGTGCAAATAAAAAATAAAGCACTAGAAACCCTATTGAGCAGAGAGTCTTACTGTTCCCCATCTTCCCCTTCCTCCTCCGCTTCTGCTTCAGTTTCTGGAGCAGCCTCTGGCATCTCTTCCTCCTGGACAGTGGCCTCTTGCTCAGGGCCACTGGAATACAGGTAGATTCTTTTCAAAATGCTTTTACATAATATGTTGTAACAATGATTTCAAAAAGAAACTACAGAAGCCTTACAAATTAAAAATATCTCACCTTGCCAATGTGTCTTCAGGCTTCCCACGTACAAAAAGGCCCAAGGACTCTAGCAGTCTTACAACCGCTGTCCTGTTTGCCTCACCAGACACGATCTCTATTCTGTTGTAATCCACGATGACCCCGTTCTTCAGGTGATTCATCATGTCCTTTCTCGCCTGTTGAGAGGCCATCGTGATCTACTCTGCCGTGGCGTGCTTCATACACGCCCTCTTCAAGTGAGCAGGAAGCTGATCAAAAGTATTCAGGCACATCTTGCACACCAGGGGAATCCTCGTGGGGTTTCCTTTGAAAATAAATAATATAATTTGTGTATAGAAACAAGCTAAGACTGATTTCTTAAATTATCCTTAATTTTCTCTCTCATAGTTTGAGCATAATGATTTTATTGTATTGCTCATTGCTCCAAAAAAAATAATGGTTTCATAAAAAAGTGAACATTCTCATCTATATTCATTTGCAGTTACACTATTGCAATTAATCTGTATCCATTCTGCATTCATATCTACTAGAAAGAGCTCTCAATTAATTAAATGCCCCATTGAACTGGCCCTGATTATACAATGCAAGGAGAAGTCTTCTAAGCCAATACTTGTAACCAGAAAGAGGCTGTATTTCAATTATACAATATACAAAACAACACCATTTAACACAAAGATATATTCCACACCTCAGCATGCACATGACGAGATTCTTGATATTAGATTAGTAAAAACAATATCAATGCACTGAGAGACGCTTAAGAATAAAGATGCATCTGCCTGACTGCATATTAGTTTTAAAAGGTTATCAGCAAATGCATTTAAAAGTAAAAATGTAAAGTCTTACCTCTTGATCGTGGTGGTGATTCAATAACCAGGACCTTAGTCAAGTCTCAGAGTTACTGTACCTCCTGTCTTGTTATAATTTAATTTAAAAACATGGTTAAGCATGGGTTTAAAGTATATTCAACAGTGCAGGTGCATCCAAAGAAATAGATTTTCCCAAGCCCTCGGAAAGAATTACCATTTCCAAAGATGTCTAGTTTCAAGCATTAACATCCAAAGTACCCGTCTTAGCTGGGGCAGATAGTTTGCCAAGCCATCTGAAAGAATTACCATTTCCAAAGATGTCTGTTGTAAGCCAGGTTTAATCATTACCATCCAAAGTATCGGTCTTCCCTTGGGGCAAGAGGGTTTCCTGTGTGTCTAGGATGTGTACTTCCCTTAAATAAAGGATGAATATGGGTACCATAGGTATTAAATCTCTCAAAGCTCAGAGTAAACTAAAAAACCCTTGGTAAGTGTGTTATAACATGGATGGGTATTTATAGTCCAGTGCCTCCTATTTGGTGTCCCCTGAAGGCATTTTGAGCCTAGCAGGTGACACTGATTTAGTTTTATTTGGCCCTGATTATGCAATAAAGGATAAGTAACCAGAAAGAGGTGGTATTTCGATTTTACAGTATGTATATAAAACAATACATATATTCCACAGCTCAGCATGCACATGGTGAGATTCTTGATATTAGATTAGTAAAAAATACCAAGGCACTGAGGCTTATTAATAAAGATGCTTTTGACTGACTGGACCTTGGGGCAAGGTGTGTAAATTACAACAGACATCTTTGGAAATGGTAATTCTTTCAGGTGGCTTGGTAAACTTCCTGCCCCAGCTAAGACAGGTACTTTGGATGTTAATGCTTTTCTGCAATTTTAATGCAATTTCTGTGTTTGATAATGGTAGCAAAGGCTTCCTCCACCCACTGCTTTGCCAAAGGGGAGTCCTGTTTTCTGGGAGGGGTGGAGTCTTTGCTCGGGGTAACTTTCTGCTGAGTGCAATATACCTTTCACTTTTCACCTGCAATCGAGACAGGAGATACAGTAACTCTGAGACTTGACTAAGGTCCTGGATATTGAATCACCACTACGATCAAGAGGTAAGACTTGACATTTTTACTTTTAAATGCATTTGCTGATAACCTTTTAAAACTAATATGCAGTCAGGCAGATGCATCTTTATTCTTAAGCGTCTCTCAGTGCATTGATATTTTTTTTTCTAATCTAATATCAAGAATCTCATCATGTGCATGCCACGGTGTGGAATATATCTTTTGTGTTAAATGGTATTGTTTTGTATATTGTACAATTGAAATAAAGCCTCTTTCTGGTTACAAGTATTGGCTTAGAAGACTTCTCCTTGCATTGTATAATCAGGGCCAGTTCAATGGGGCATTTAATTTATTGAGAGCTCTTTCTAGTATTTAAGAATAAATATTAAATTTATGGTGTATTAAATAAAGGGTGAATATGGGTACCATAGGTATTAAACCTCTATAATCTCAGGGTTAAAATAAAAAAAAAAACAAGGTGAATGAGGTGTAACATGGATTACATGGATTATTTAGTAGAACTTTAACTTTAGTAGAAAGTGGCTTTCAACGGCCATCTCTGGAAATGGTCAGTCTTTTAGACACCTGGGGAGAAGGTACAGAGTAATTTACACACCTTCCTGCTACTATGATCAGAGCAGTATTAGATTAAACTTGTCATTTATTGAAAGCCCAGTTTTTAACAATCATTTTCATTTTAACTTACTTTTTTCAAAGAAGGATCTGAGGTTCACTTCTTGAATTAAATCTTTTGACAAGAGGTAAGACTTCTATTTTACATTTAAACCCATGTTTAGCTGTGTTTTTTAGATTCAACTGAACCAATTTCTGTGTGTGATAATGTCCTTGAATTCTGACAACATCACACTAAATTACATGATATGAAACAGATAATGTTTCTAGAGATAAAGTTTCTGGGATGCTTCTCATTACTTGCATTACCAGGGACAGTTTAATTCACCTTGTACAGTATTGAAAGACCAAGATGCTTTTTTTAAAGTTATTTAACATTTTATAGAACTTTGTCTACTATGGCAACATGATAAGCTTTTGCACCTACCTGCCCCCCAGGGAAGGCCAATGCTTTCTAAATTGATGGTTCCCTACAGTAGACTGTACCTTATCTTCTAAGGCAATGTATATTGACCCAAATCAGTTTTGGAATCCAATCTACTGACGAGATGGAGCACATCCTTTTTTGGATACAGATTCATTGCAATAATGTAACTGCAAATGAATATAGATGAGCATGTATGTTTGTTAATATACAGTGGCAGGAGCAGTCTCTCATTGCAGTGAATTTTCAGGGCCAATTCATCTCTCTATCTTATACTGAATATGAAAGGTAGCTGTGTCTATATGGACTCCTCACTAGTTGGAATTTGTATATATTCCAGTGTTCCCTCAGCCAGTCCTTCTGTTGTAATTCAATTTATCTTATAAAATTCCTTCCCCACTTCTAGGACCAGCAGTTTTTGAACTCCACAATGGCTCCTATTGGAAAGTATGTGACTGAGACCAAGTAAGAGTACACTTTTTTATATTAAGCCATTATTTCGTTTGGAGCAATGAGCAAGTCTGATATAAATACAATAAAATCATTATGCTCAAACTATGAGAGAGAAAATTAAGGATAATTTAAGAAATCAGTCTTAGCTTGTTTCTATACACAGATGGTATTATTTATTTTCAAAGGAAACCCGTAAGGATTCCCCTGGTGTGCAAGATGTGCCTGAATACTTTTGATCAGCTTCCTGCTCACCTGAAGAGGGTGTGTATGAAGCACGCCACGGCAGAGGAGATCAGGATGGCCTCTCAACAGGCGAGGAAGGACATGATAAATCACCTGAAGAACGGGGTCATCGTGGATTACAACAGAATAGAGATCGTGTCTGGTGAGACAAACAGGACAGTGGTTGTAAGACTGCTGGAGTCCTTGGGCCTTTTTGTACGTGGGAAGCCTGGTAAATGATTTGAACTAATTTAACGTCATATTCGGGAAATCCAGAGAACGTCTTCACACTTGTCGTGGCTGTTGCAGGAAACACCTGTTGAATCTCACTCGGGATTTCTTGAGAGATCATTCAGCGAGCAAGTCGCAATTAGGAGATAATTTGGTATTTCTTAAGAGAACTCAGAGAACAACAGCACCGATAAATGCTGGGGAGACAGGTAGTTTTTTTGTAATCAGATTCCAATGTCGAATACTGTGTATGAGAGCTTACTGTACGTAACTTTCCTTTTCTCACATTTTCTGACGACTATTCCGAAGGGGCACCCTGTCAACTCCTAATACTTTCAAAAAATCTGTCTGCGTGTTTGATTATTGTCGTTTAATTTTTTAAAAAGTTCAATGTTGATTATTACTAAATAAATTAATGATCACAAACAAAAAAAAGGGCTGAAGATGCGAGTCGCTTTTGTATTAGAGCTGGATGACACGAGCTTATAAATAAAAAACGTTTTCTTCCAATAAATCATACATTTTGTTCCATCCTTCTTACTATACTTCTCTCTTGTAGTAGTAAAGCATTTTGATTGAAACCGAACAATACATTAAAGGTTTCATCTATACACTTATACTTACACTGCTGTGCAGCGGAGCCTGATACACCCCAGTGGCCAAAAGACGTATAATATATGTCTATTAAACGCATACCTTAGACGTATAAATGTGGTCTGCAATTCGTCTAGAATGAAATTCTAATATACGTCTATTGTTATACGTCAATTATACGTCTATGATTAGATGTTCATTATACATAAATGGTTGGAGTTCTATTATATGGATAAATTTAGAGGTCTATTATACGGATAACTTTAGAGGACTATTATACGTATATGGTTAGAGGTCTATTATACGGATAACTTTAGAGGACTATTATACGTATATGGTTAGAGGTCTATTATACGTATATGGTTAGAGGTCTATTATACGTTTATGAGTAGAGGTCTATTATACATCAAAGATAGGTTTTACAGGTGTAGAAACTAGTAAATCAAGCCAATGATTTGGTTTAGAAATGTATTCAGAAAATACACATTCACACCTGAAAAATATGTATTTCAAATTATACATTGTATACAATCGATCAACAATCAACATATGGGCAATAATCATAAAAAACACAACTAGTCTTAAACTTCAGCTACAAATTCTGGTAACATGGCAATATACAGTATAGTAATGACAAACACAAACTAATTACATTAACGCACTAAAACAAAAACACATTTTGATTCAAATATAAATTTTAAAATGCACAACTTCTACATTTCCAAGAAAAAAAATATTACAATGGAAATTAAGACGATTTTTGTCCACCATTTGCAAACCCTGTCTAATTGTCCTAACAATTAGAACCAGAAACCTATATTTTCAGTGTCCAGATCTCCTGGCCCCCTGCCTTGCATATGCATTCTTCAAGTAATGCATTTTGTGCTCCTTAATTTCTTTTAATGTCGATGTAGGGTGGGACTATATTTATTACTATATTTAGTATACACGTGTAAATAAAGTAATTACTGCAAAAATAATTTACTTCGCACACTATGCAGATTGCTGTATACTCCTAGTTGCGGCACACAAGACATTAACAGTAAAAAGCCTCAGGGACTGTGTAAGATGTGTTTTCGACGTTATATATGCATTTATTAATGTCGTCGATTTTACGGTTGCAATTCGACGTTGATTATACGTCGCGGCAACATATATATAAGTATAGCCGTATTTTCGCTGTGATATATACGTATATTCGATGAATCACTGCCCACTGGGACGGTGCCGTCCGGTTTCAGCCGCACAGACACATCCAGACCCCCGCTGAACGATCAGCAATCAATAACATTTGAACGATATAAGCTCCTGCGCTCCGGATCATGTGAGAGAGAAGGCACTGAAAAAGTCGTGTGAAAGTGGATTTTGCACCTGCGCCAGTGCTGTAGTGGTATCATACAGATGCCCATACAAATCCACCATAAAATATTGCTCTGCCCGTTGGTGGATTAGGTATGCACGCTATATTTCAATTTAAATATAAATTGAACCTATTAAAAATTCGATCTTAGATTCAAAATCGATTAATGTAAAAACTGATAAAGCTAAGGCTTTTTTTCAGGGCTATATCTACTTTTTTTAAAGAAGTCTATCGCAATTGTGAAAATTAGATAAGGTGTACCAGCACAGGGAGTGAGAATGACCTCAGTCCGGCTCCCAGCAGAATCCGTCCTGGTTTGGTCACTGTCAGACTGTTTGGATCGCAACATGGAAAAAAAAATCGCTCTCATCGTGTGACTTCAACTAGAGGAAGGGAAGATCTCATGTTTAAAAAAAATTAGGACTGAAGATAACGTGAACTAAATCCGGGGCCTCACACTTATCAAATTCTAAAATAATAATTATTAAAATATCAGGTTGTTTTATGCAGCATTTTGTGCACAGTACGTCATATTTATCTAACAATAGAACAACAGCCTACCTCAAGGAGGGATTCACACGCAGTCTGGGGTATTTTCCCCTTTACATTTTTGCGATTTTATATCGAACCTGTTATACTCCTGTTGTAACAGAAGAAATAAGGTTCTTGATCCCGAGATGAAGTAAAACAGATGAGTTTATTGCATGCAAGGAACAATAAAGCCGAAGTCTTGTTTCCCGCAAGAAACAACAAAACCGAAGTATTGTTCAACGTACTGGTACAAACTTTTGGGTTATATAGTGTTTTCTTCTCCGTTTCTGACGTCACTCGGTCTGATGGTAAAGAGGGGGGTTCATGGTATTTGGCCAGTTTACGATGTTCTGGACAAATGGTCAGTTTAAGATTACACCCAGGGGGGTTCCTAGCTTGCATCTGCAATCCTTATCAGTTAACCCCCTTTCCTGCCATAAACCCCAGCTTGTGACTTAGAAGTCTAAACCCCCTACAGAAAGGATTAAATTCAAACCCCCGTCTTCACATCTTTCTTCATTGCTGAAGCAGAGAAGCGACATAATCACAATTGTGACCAGTTTTTCTACTGTTTCTGGTTAATAATGATTATTAGTTTGTATTTTGATTAGTATTTTTCGTAGCATTCTTCCTCAGATTTTAAGTTATTTGGTGAGCAAGTACCACTGAGAACGAGTCTGAATCAATCAAGAACACATATGGTACTGCTGTCCTGTGTACAACTGCTTAGTCCGAATTGAGCTTTTCAGTGTTGAAGAAGACATTTCCAATTTCGATTGCTGGTTTCAGAGGATGTGCTACAAGATCACAAATTCATTTGAAAAGATTTGGAGATGCATTGGCTGGGATTCAAACCTGCCTCAATTGCATGAAGGCACCTATACTCAGCAATGAGAGGAAAGGAGAAGGGGCCAGAGGTAGTGTGGCTGAATTGTCTAATATGCTGGATTTTAGGCTCCACTCTCTCAGGGGCGTTGGTTTAAATCCCACTACTGCCTAATGTTTTAAGACCTTACTTCCTGTGATTTGTAATATGGTCAGTAAAAGCACTTTATGTAAGTCTCTCTTATGTCAACGCTACAAGTCACTTACTGCTCCACAGGTCCGGGGTTCAATCCCTGGCATCTTCAGGTGTTTTATATTACTGTACTCACATCGTAATCTTCTGTTGTGTGAGAACTCTTTGCTCGTGTTCATAGAGAGCCAGGTTTACCTTTTGAATCTCACCCGGGATTTCCTGAGAGATCATTCAGCGAGCGAGTCCTCCCTCTGGACTCGGCACTGAGCTGAAAGCTGCACGAATTCCTCACTGTGTGTCCTGTACTGTTACAGGTGGTCCAGCGTAAATGTGCAGCACAGTGACATGAACACCTTGAACTTTTTCTGTATGTGAAGGAAAATGCAAAAGAGCATGTAAAGTATCGATCACATAAAATATCCATGGTACAACTCGAGAAAAAACTGAAGCACAAAACAACGACTTTTGATGATTACAAGAGATTCAAGAAACACAACCGTCCGCAGATGGGTTCGGATCCTGAACGCTTAAGTCAAAAGAACAAAAGTGAAGTAAACTCTCTTCATTGTCTTATAGTTTATGAAATAAAACAATTTCTTACTTTCTTAATAATTTCTTACTATTGATAGACGATTTATAGAATTTTAACAGAATCACAATTGCAAACATTTTGGGTTAAACTGTTATTCACATACTCTAACAAAGAGAAACGTTAGTGTCTTCCGGTGTGTGAGCCCATCTCTCAAAAAATAAAAAAAATAAGTTATATAAATTGAATTGTTCTACTTTTTAGGCTTGCATAGTCTTATTCATATTTCAGTTAAACCTTTTCTTCTGTAGTAATTTCATTTGATATTAAAATTAGTCCTGATTTACAATTTTTGGACATGGTTCATCTTAAAGAATTTTGTAATAAGTTTCAGTTTAGGAAAATCATGCCCAGAAGCTACCAAAACTGGTAATGTTCACATAATGTGTAATGCAAAAGCAGCAGTTGGGATGGGAAACAAAAGGCATTTCTTGGTATGAATCGTAAAACTTCATAGATGGTGTTCTAGGACTTCTCGCTTCAGACAAAGCTGTCAATACATCATAGATTTCTACTCAATCAATATCAGCAGTGTTATCACTACCGAATGCTAAATATAGATCCTGGCAATAATTCATGAGTTGTTTGTTAGAAAATTGTTTATGTTTTTTTTTAACTTATTTTCAATACCAGACAAAAAGTCGGAAGTTTCAATTTCATGCAACTGATGAAGTCTCTCTTCGTTGGAAGTTATAAGTACAGTACATCCAAAATACTGTGGAATCAATCAAATTCTTGTGGATCCAGAAGATCATTTTGAGAGTCAAAACATGCCTGTCTTTTCTTTTTTCGAGGACGAAGGAGTAGCAGCAGGAGTAGCAGTAATGGCAAGAACGTGTTTAGAGTTCAGCACTTCTCATTTCTAATGCTGAGCCATCGACCCTGAAAGCACCACCCGCGATAACAGAAATTGCAGAATTGGTCTGTTCATGCTGCCTACACGCTTTGAATTGCTGGCATTTTCTGCAAGCGTTCCGTTTTGAGGGTTCATGAAATTCCTCACATTTGAGCCAACACTAAAATATTTCATTCGGGGTCGTCTAATTCATAGCGCAAACCGAATCTACAGGGGAATGCTGTGGCACATGAAGCCGTTTGTTATTCTGTTGTGAGGCGTGAGGGGCACCGTTCCAACCATAGTTCACTCGTTGATCAGGCGAGCTTTGACGGTGGAGTACCGGCGGTTCACGGGGCTTGCTGCTGGGCTAACCTCGGGCGGATCCTTCGGTTATGCGTGGGCAACCTCCGTTCTCGACTCTTAAAACAAAGTTAAGTCCTGGCACTCGGACACACTGGCCGTCACGTGATTGTCTGAGCTGAGTCTGAGAACGTCCTGGAGGGGCACCTTCTGGGCATCGTGCTGCCTGTTTTATCTGGAGGAACTACGGTAGTTCAGTGGCTTAAAGTTCCGTGGGCATTCGAGACCCACGTGGGGTTACCCTGCCCTACCAGTTCCTGATTGGCTGATTGAGGTGGAGGATGAGTAACAGTGACCTCTGACCTTAGGGTTGTAAACCTTGGGATGAGCCTCTCCCATGGAATCTCCCAGACAGTAAGGCGCCAGAGGTGACCACTTATTAGGGTGGCTGGTGAATCTCAGCCTTGGGAGCTGTTCCTTATCAGGAAGCTCTATCAGCTAGAAAAACACCTTAAATGTGAACCAGATGGAATGGCCTCTCTGTATCCAGCTGCACTGAGATGAGGGAGAGAGGGATTGGCAAGGGAGCAGCAAACTTAATTCCTGTATTTTAAATACGCCTTGCTACAGAAGTGTCCTTAGAAGAAAAACATCTTCTATGATAGTGGTACAGTCCATCACACCCCTCCTATAGCCTTTCAAAGAGAAAAAAAACTGACAACAAAGTATGTCTATGTGTGGTAATCAACCAGGTCTTACAAACATTCTTAAACCCTTCCACCTCCTTTCATTGCAAATGATTTGTACATGTTAGAAGGTTAATTTTGGCTTCTGATATTATGGTGGATTAAGAGTCCTGAAATCTTTGTATAAGTACAAAGATGAAAGAAAGGGCAGTGTAATCATGGCCAAGAGAAGGCAAATGTTGGACTATCTGCTTGGATTGAATGGAGCAAAACATAGGCAACTCCTTGAGCAGAACCTGCTTCATCCTTCAGACTGGGGTTTCTGAAGATCTGTACATTTGAACTTTCAAAGTGACTAAAGTAAAGGAGTTTTCCCTTTTTACCACATAATTCCCACAGATCAACACTATCAGAGAGCCTAATTCCAGCCAGGATTCAATCACTGTCTCTCAGGCATCCGAGCAGTGGATTTCATGACTTCAGAAAGCCATCTTCACCAGTGGAGAACTCAATGCTCTGAGGTTTACTGGCAGAGTCTCACACTGGGTAATGTTAGATGTTGATAAATAATGTCCTATGGAATTCTACTATTGATAATTCTACTATGGAACTGCGATGTTTCTTGAAAAAAATCTTCTATGATAGTGGTACAGTCCAGCACAGCCTTTAAAAGAGAAAAAAAAACAAGGTAAGTCTGTGGTGTAATCAACTAGGTCTTGCAAACATACTTAACCTCTTCCAGCTACCAACATTACAAATGCTGTTTACACATTAGATGGTTATTTTTGGCTTCTGATATTATGGTGGATAAAGAGCCCTGGAATCTTTGTAGAAGGACAAAAGACGGAAAGAAAGGGCAGTGTAACCATGGCCAAGAGAAGGGAAATGTTGGGGAGAGCTTTTTTCATACAATTTTTATCATTGTTTTTCCAGCCCAACAAAGATCAACATATATGAGCAGGCGTCCTGTGCCAAATCCAATCTGCCTTCCTTCCAAGCATACAGGAATGTGAGTGAATTAAATATTGACATATGAAAATACACAAAAATATGCAATCACACTGTAGTGTGCTCTCTGAAGGCACCAGTTCTGTGGGGTTTGGGCATTTACTGGGACAATTATTAATTGTAGCAGTAAATCACAAAATTGATTCTTTTGATGGCTTTAGAATCCAACCATGCGACATAACTCAAACAACGCACACACACAGGTACTAATACACGAGGATACATTTATTAATACATAGAATATGCATATAAACCTAACAGATCTTATCAAGAGGGTTATCAGAATACAAAAGGTATATATTCAGTCAGTTACAAAGTGTTACACATATCAAAAGGACATACGTTCAATATATCATTCATATCATTCATTTAGACCGTTTCGTAAATGAACTTGGTTACAACTTCTACATTAGATACTCAAAACAAGTACATAACTCTTAGGAATTAAATTGATATCAACTGGTTGGGATAACAATTGAATTCTCGAGCAGTAATGCAGTGAAGTTGAATACTCATCCAATCTCTGGGGATTCAGATCTCCTGCGGACTCAAAGAAACAGTTGCAGGCTGTTGCTGTCCAATCCGCGCTCTCTGGCTCGGTGCCAGGCTGTGCTGTGCGGCTTGCGACGGTGCGCTGCTGATGCTCACTGACCGGCTAGTTAGTGTTGGCTTTAACTAGCACAGTTTGTGCACAGGAGAAAAGATGACTGTGGGTCCCAGCAAGTCAGGAAGAAGACCGGTTCGTTCCTGATGAAGAGCTAGTTCTGAATAGTGATTCAGCTGTCCACAGTTCCGACCTGTTCACGAGGCCTGCTCGGGTGGATCCTCTGGTTACTCTCTGGCAACCTCCGCTCTAGACTCTTAGAACAAAGGAAAGTTCTGGCACTCGGACACACTGGCCGTTCCGTGGTTGTCCGGGCTGAGTCTCAGGATGGTCAGGAGGCGCGCTGTGAGAATGTCCTGCCCTTGGGAGCCTTCTGCTCCTGGGCCGTCCTGCCCTGGAATTCTCCTTTGAATTCCCTTTAGAATAGTCCACAGAATTCTCCTGAATCTTACTACAGGCTCTCTGTGTTGCCTGTTTTTACCTGGAGGAACTTCAGTTCGTTGATTGGCTGAAAGTTCCATGGGCATCAGAGTCCCACGTGGGTTACTCGGCCCTACCAGTCCCTGATTGGTTGATCAAGGTGAGATATGAGTCATTTACTCCTGACACCTAGGAATCCAGTCCAGATGTCCATCTGGCACTCCCTAGACAGATAGGCGCCAACGGATGACCATTGATCATGATAGCCAGGCTTAGCTAAGTGCATCCCCCTTTGGGAGCTGTCCTTATCAGGAGAAAACATCTTAAATCACCCTGCATGAATAGTCTCTCTGTGGCTGCACCACAGAGATGAACAGAGAAATGGGGCCTCATTTGGGAAGGCTCAGAAACTTAATTCTTTCTTATTAATAAGCCTCGCCGCTACACTCCATTAAGGAACAAGTAATAGGTTTATTCCATGCTGAAAAAAAGAAGAAAGAGGACACAACTTTTCGGCTGCGGAGCCTTCTTCAGGTGTCAAACTCCATTAATATAAGTATAGAGTGGTATTAAATAAATACATCTTTTTAGTATAAATTACACTTTTCTAAAATGTATTTAAAAAATAAAAACGATTACAATCTAATCTTTCAACGTTTGATCCCAAAATCCCAAGAAAAATAAATCTAAA
Organism: Lepisosteus oculatus; assembly: GCF_040954835.1. Classification (NCBI taxonomy): domain Eukaryota; kingdom Metazoa; phylum Chordata; class Actinopteri; order Semionotiformes; family Lepisosteidae; genus Lepisosteus; species Lepisosteus oculatus. The sequence continues at coordinate 33,670,604 of NC_090709.1, forward strand.
CGGGGAGAAAGCTATGCTGAAAGTTTATTAAGATACTTAGAAGACAAAGATAACAATTTATGTTGCATTTGTCTGATTGTGAATCAAAAACTACATATAATTAAACACGCGTTTGCGATTTAAATCAAAACGCGATTTAAATCAATATAAATGTTTATATTGCAACGCATACTGTACAGCCTCCATTTCTCTAAAAAAAAATTAAAAGATTGTTTGTGCAGCCTAAGAGGGGGGGTCTACTCTCAGTGACAGCTGACAATCCTCCATACACTCAAGTGAAAAATTATGTTAATGTCGTATTTACAATTTGCTGATAATAGAAATGTTAAGTTCTGTAAAGCTTTGTGATAGTTTACCCAGGCAGCAAAAGATCGGCTACAAGATGCAACACAGAACATATGATTAATAACCTTTTAAATCTGAAGGGAGATGTAAAGGGATCACACACACACACTAGAAGCAAGAAGCAGAAGAAATGTTTGTTAAGAGAAAAGTCATGGCACCAGCTGGATTTGAACACACAACCTTGGGCTCAGAAGTCAGAAACCTAGACCACAAAACCTCCCAGAGCAGTCACATGAAGCCAGGTGTAACAGCCCTACACATACACAATCAACAGACATTGTACAGCGTGTATTACTGTGTTGCAGTACACAAATATAATTATATCGTTATTAATTTCTTTAGATATGTGATTCCATATTATATTAGCAGAAAAGCTTAAAACTACCACTTTTTATACACACTATTTCACATGTTAGTTAAAGACTCTGATGCTTAAAATGTTTAGGGAGAAATGGAATACTGGTGTGAATTTTTTCTTTAAAGTACGGAGACCAGCCATATACTGTATGTTTATGTTCCAAAATTAATATTGTTCATGGCCTTCACACGCGTTACAGTATGCTCCTATTCTTTTTATGCACAGCTACTAAGATTTCCCTTCAGTGGTAAAATTCCATATAAATATATAATACTTAAACGGGCACAGTAAAGACATTAAATTTACATATACATACTGTATACAGTACAGTTTGCATACAGTAATATGTTTATGTTCCTAAATCAATATCTTTTATGAGCATGTGAAAGGCATGGTGAATCGGAGATTCTCAAAAATTACTGTACTTTGCATGATTGGAAACAAATGTGTGATTGCGAAATGCTGTGCTGTTACTTTTACAAAGACGGTCAATGAAAAAAAGAACATGGACCAGGGCAATACTTTGAGTTTACAGCTTGTCCAAGTTCATTCATTATTAATACTATTAGTAATATCTTCGTTAAAGACTGATGGCGACAGCTCAAACATGAGAGGTTGGGCTTTATTAGCTCCTCTGTCACGGACGTCCAAAGGGACTAACCGTGGGGAGCAGGAGAGCGGAAAAAGACCCATATGCGTAGCGGCGAGACGGGAAAAAGGCCCGGGCTCATAGTGCAAAGAGTTCAGGAATGCCGTATAGAAACCTATGCCCTCAGGGAGCGGATGTGGGGCGCCCTGGTGCTAGGCGGGTCTCAGGACATCCGAACCTCAATGCTGAGCGAGGACAGAGTGCAAGACCCGGAAATATATAGCCCAAGGGAAAGAGAGGGACAGGAAGGACAGCAGACCGGAAACTAGGGACAGGACAGAGAAGGAGCGCCCTCTAGCTGCAGAGGGCGTGACATCCACCTTGCGGAAATTCCGGATCTATTATGTTACTTGCGGTACCACGTGGTATCATGTGGCACTATGTGAGAATTTAGAGTTATTAATACTGTAACTTGCGGTAAACTGCGTCAAACGCAACACAGAATAATGCAGTATCGCCCGCTTTTTTTTTGGCTGCATCTGTACATGTGGCTTGATTTTGTTTAATGCAAGTTTTCATTTTCTTTCTGGAACAACTTGCTTTTCATGAAATTCATACAGCTTGCGATAGATTAAATACAAGTCTTGCCTTGTATATCGCAGGCTGGCAAGAAAGAAGCATTATTTTCTTTTTTTTAATCAGAAGCTTGCAAATGGAGAAAAGGGACACACGTGAGTCTCTGTTAATTGAAAGGTTAGTGGTTTGAGCCCACCCAGAAATGTACTTCTCATTATTGTGATGTAAACCTCATCTCTACTTATTTGGATTTCTTAGCAAAACCTTAACCCACTTCATATTTGCAGGAAATGTGATTTTTTTTGTTAAACAATTAAGTACGTAAGTCAATATCACTGGGAATGGCTGGCAGGAGAATTCATTTATGCTCTCGTTGCACCCTTAGTTAGAATATTTAAAATTACAACACAGATTTGTTGGAGAACTTGACAAGCAAAAAAGACAGTTCAACAGCATGATTATGTTAGGACTTTACATTTGTATTTTAATTGTTTTGTATATTTATCTTAATTTTAATATACATGTAACAATAAATGCCGTTCTATGTAAATAAATGTTGTTGTATTTTATCATATTTTAGCGGAGGGCACAAGGTGGTCTATTATACCTTGCGAAACTTCCAAGACAAATATAACAGAGGCTTATATTTTAAGAAAATTTGCTTTAAAAGAATTTGTACGATATCATCCCTCAATATCGACGTTCAAATGAAGGATTTGAAGAAGCAACAGCGATAGGAGAGTACATTGATTTTGGACCAATGTTTGCATCTGAACAATCCTTCCTCCTGGAAAGAAGAAAAAAAAACAGGTATGTTTTGAGTCTCTTGATGATGCTTTTCTGGATAAAAAAACAGTGCAAGTTTGTTTCAGATGTATTTTGGATAAAATTATAACTGTCATCGAAGAGAAATTTGATCAGTTGAATGCAGTCAAAACTTTCAACGTTTTATATGATGACAGGACGTACATTTAGGAATCAGTACCGATAACACCGCTGCTATTGATGGAATAGAAATAAGTGATGTATTGGCAGTTTTATCTGAGGCAAGAAGTACTAGAACACCTCCTATAAAAATGTTAGGATTCAGAGCAAGAAATATTTTTCCACCTCACCCAATGATATTGCATTAACAAGGCTGAAGCTGGCTTCTTATTCGCCAGCTTCTTCTGCCTTAAATGCTGCTGCTGTGATGTTATTCCGGCTTTCGCCTGTAGATGGCTCTCTAAAGTAATTTTTAAAAGTACTAATCAGGATGGATTACTGTACTTATCCTCAGTAAAGGGGAATATGTAAGTAGTGACTATCCAAATAGCATTTTTGTGTGAAACACATTTCAGAAAATTGTAAACCAATTTTCAAAACTCACAATAACACAAACACAATAAGTAAATAAGACAAAGGCAAAACATAAGTTCACAGGCACTTTCTGCATATTTACCACAACCTTGCCTTCTGATCATAAAAAGTCTTAAAATCTTGCATTTTACAAGAACTTTTAATATAAATGGGACATTTAGAACATGGCATATGAGAATATACGGTTAACCGAGGATGAGCAAAGGGTGATGGCACTTTCTGCTTATTGCTATAAACCTACCCCCTGGTTATAAAAACATCTCAAAATTCTGACACTGAGGTGTGAGACACAATGTAACAGGCTCTCTTAATCCCGAAATACAAGAAATTTTACTGTACCATTTGAACATGGCATGTCCCTCCTTCCTCATTACCAAAACATCTCAATGTTCCAACACTATGTACATTTGTAATTACAACACTTCACTGTTGCATTTCTGAGTTGTGACATTGTGAACATTGCATGTTAAAGTACATAGAAAATCTATATCTCAACAGGCTAAATGCAATTCATAGTGATTTATCATTTTCTTACTTTCTAAATGAAAAAAAAAAAATCAGTGATTATGACACTTCGGTATGACATAAAATATGCTTCAATGACAGAATAAATAATCATGGAAAAGATACCCACAGTGGACATTCATAGTTGTGATTATAGAAATGTTAAATATCAGGTGAGTAGCTGTGTCAGCATGCGTAGGCTGCAAAGGAACAAGTAAAGGGTTGTTCCATGTTGAAAAGACAAGAAAGGAAACACAACTTGTTGGCCGTGAAGCCTTCTTCAGGTGTGAGAAAGACAGGGCAGTAAGCAAGGATAATTTTCTTTTTATCTTTGCTTACATCAAAGACATTAAGTAATTTTTACCGCTAACAGCTCAACATCATCTTCCTTTTATATCTAACCTAATCAGATCTCTCAACTCCCAGCTCTTCCAGTTTCTCACTTCAGAGACAGATAAAAAACTCAATCGTCCTCTACAGAGAAAAACCATCAACACCCCTACCACCTCCACCAATCCTAACCTTGTTGTTACTGTACCCTCTGACCTTTCCCTTTCACCCCTTTGCATCCTCAGCTAACATATTTTAATATTACAACACAATTACAATAGATTATATTTATGTTTAAAATTAAGGTAAATATGTCAAAATATCAAAATCCAACTGCACAGTGCTAACATAACAATGCTTGTCAAGTTCTCAAACAAATCTGCATTGTATTTTTAAAATATTTCAGCAGAGGATGTGACGGGAGTATAAATGATGATTCGACGATCATTTTTCTTGGGTGAATATGGTTTTCTGGGGAGTTGCGATGTTGGGCATTATTGGACATTTTTTACACGTGTTGAACACTCGCATTTCCTGTAAATATTAAAATGGCTATGGTTTCGCTGAGAGATCCAATCTACCTATGCGAAGACAATGTTTACATCGCAAAAGAAACCCATCCCTGGGTGGACTCAAAACACCAACCTTTCGGTTAACAGCCAAACACACTAACCGATTGCACCACAGAGACTGACTACTGGGTTCTTGAATCACAAGTTTCCGGTTAAAAAAAAATCTCTTACCATTCTTTATGCCAGCCGGTAATATTTCTTCTGCACTGATAACCAAGAATTGAATTTCATGTTTCGCAAGCTGTGTGAATTTCATCAAAAGCAAGTTTTCCAGAAAGGAAATGAACACCTGCATTTTGCATTTAACGAAATCAAGCCCTTTGTGAGTGACCAAAATGGTACGTTCTGTACTTCAAGATAGGAAGAAATACACAGCTGGGATTTGAACCTAGGTTCTTTTGTTTAATAGAAAGGCACTTTAACCAACTAACCGATGGTGACAGGACACCTGTCCCCTTTTACAGCCACTTGGACACACCACTCTGAGACATCTGTGTTCAGTAAGCGCTGAACCTGCTCTCAGAGCAAATTGCCTTTTACATACAGTAGCAGCCCCGACACTGAGAAACGAAGAGAACTGGCTTTTATCTGACATTTTTCATGTCCAATGGGTTTGACATCTCCCAAGGGCGACAGAGTTCTTTTGCAACACTATTTCTTCTTCTTTTTTATTTCTGTACGCTTTGATAAAAAAACGAGAAATCGTGCAAGGAAAAAATGTCTTTTTTTCATAGAGAAAACGTGGACCGGGAAAGGTTGTGTTGAGAAGAAGTGATTTAACATGATACGTGACCTGATTTATAGGAGCAAATGCTCACCCAGCAAGGTCTGGAGAAGTTGAAGAGTCTGGTGGATGTGATAATTATACGGTGTTGTGGAAGAAAACAGTCTTTCTTTGAATTCTCAGTCAATTGGAATTTCAGTGCGAAACATAAAGCCCTTGTCTGATTTAAAGAGATTATATTTTAAAACTCATAAAAAATCAGAAAACACATGTTTCTCACTTTGAAATTTTAGACGGAGCGGTGCATTACTAGTAGCGGCGCTGAGCACACTATGGGGAAATTCAGGTCATGTGAAATGCCAGCAGTTTAATAAACAACGCGTCTGATTTCGGATCATAAGATTGTAGGTTCGACTTCTGCCTGGCTCGTGTAAATTTTATTCAAGCTCCTCAGTAATAGATGTATATTATGTAATGAACCGTACCTGAAAGCAAACGTTGGGTCTGTTTCCTTTGTTTTCCAGCATGAAATAGCAAATCGTTACAAAAAGCACCTGCTAATGTCCAATAGCGGTTTTTTTTTTCAAATTACATTTTCAGGCTTCAGACACTATTTAATAAAAGAAAAGTGTCCGAAACTCCCTAACTTTCAGGTTTTCTTGAACCTGTATTTAAAAAAAAAATTATCTGAAACTTCCGGGATTCCATTCTCTGATGTAGCTGTCTCTAAAGTCGGACATGATGTTTGGCAGATGTGAACTGTGCCTTTTCTCTTGTGTTCAAGGCTATTCGCTGTGTGAGCTCCGCACTGCGTGTCCTGTACTGCTCTATTTTGTTTAGATTATCTATGTGGTGTACAGATAGAACTCAACTGCATGGTGTGAATTCCGTGTTCAGGACCAGCAGAACCTGAAAAACTAACAGCTGACCTCAACGTGATTTGAACACGCAGCCTTCTGATCTGGAGTCAGACGCACTACCGTTGCACCACGAGGTCACAGCTGCAGCACTTTTGAATTCCCCAAAGGAGACAAATCAGTGTCCCAAAAAAATTATCCCGTGAAGAGCACCGCTCTTCCGAAGAGAGTCTCTTCATCCCAGACCACATTTCATTCTTCCTGTGCAGCTCTTGTGCAGGTGTTGTTCTCGATAACAGATCCAGGAACACTGATTGTTTTTCTATTTTTTAATTAAGTACCCCATTGTGCAACGGTAGAATGTCTGACTCTAAATCCAGAAGTTAAGTTTTCAAAGTATATCGGAGTCAACTGATACTGATCAGGTTCTGCTGCTACTGAACCCGCAGTCTTCACCTTAAAGTTCAATTCCCCAAGCCTGCTGACCTTATACTGTATATTCAATAACGAAGAGTCACAAACCATGAGGGACATACATTCAGTATACCATTCATTTATACTGTTTCGTAAATGAACTTTGATGACAACTTCTACACTAGATACTCAAAGTGAAGTACATCACAATTTAATAGGCATTAAATTGATATCAACTGAGGTTGAGGTAACATTTGAATTCTCGAGCTGTAATGCAGAATGTTGAATACTCATCCAATCTGTGTGGATTCAGATCTCCAACGGACACAAGAGAGCAGTGACAGGCTGTTGCTGCATCCAATCGGCATCCTCTGGACCAGCGCCAGGTAGTCCTGGTCCGGCGTAATGAGTGGGAGAAGGAGGGGAGTTAGTCCTGGCTCCACTAGCAGAGACTGTGGACATGAAAAGTGACTGTGGGTCCACTCTTTCAATGGGAAGAAGACAGTTTCGTTCCCAGTGTAGTGCTAGCCCTGAATAATAAGATCCAGCTATTGACAGTTCCGACCTTAGTTCACTCGTTGATCAGGCGAGTGTTTGCGGTGGGTTCATGAGGCTTGCTACTGGGCTAACCTCGGGCGGATCCTTTGGTTACATGCGAACGTTCTCCGTTCTCGACTCCATCACGTGATTGTCCGAGCTGAGTCTGAGAATGTCCTGGAGGGGCATCTTCTGGGCCCTGTGCTGCCTGTTTTATCTGGAGGAACTACGGTCGTTCATTGCTTGAATGTTCCGTGGGCATTCGAGACCCATGTGGGGTTACCCTGGCCTACCAGTTCCTGATTAGCTGATCAAGGTGGAGGATGAATAACTATGCTCTCTGACATTAGGGTTGTAAAAAACCTGGGATGAGACTCTCCCTTGGAATCTCCCAGACAGTAAGGCACCAGAGATGACCATTTATTAGGGTGGCTGGAGAACCTCAGACTTGGGAGTTGTTCCTTATCAGAAAAAACATAGAAAAAACTCAGATAGAAAAACATCTTAAATCTGAACCAAATGGAATGGCCTCTCTGTGTCCAGCACCACTAGGATGAGGGAGAGCAAGGCAAGGGAGCAGAAAACTTAATTCCTGTATTATTAATAAGCCTTGCCATTACACCAGCATGGAGCTTGAATTCACAACCCTGGGATTTAGAGTTTCGTATGAGTTGCTCCACAGAAGACTGAAATATCATATTTAGTGTATGTTACATACTGCAGGTCCTGTGCTTTACATCACTGAAGAGGTTGGTCTGCTCTCCAGGTTACCAACAATAAGTTCAGACATTACTTATGTGTGGCAGCACTTCAATTCGATGATTATTTTCTGCACATACATGGTTTCCCCCCCTTCACTCAAATAAATATAGAGGAAGCTCTTTGGCTACTGTTCTCGTAAAGGAACACCAATGACAAAGAACACTTATTAAACAGTTTCAAATAGGAACAGTGAACACAACACAACAACGATAGGATTCTAACCCATGCGTGCAGAGCACAATGGATTAGCAATCATCACCTTAACCACTCAGCCACCTTGTCAGGGCACTGCCACTAGACTAGTCATGAGGTGGCGAGATCAAGATGATCATCTTTTCCTTGTACTTGAGGGTCATTTTCCTCTTCCACCTACAATTTCAACATATTCCTTGGGAGATGTCAAGTTTCTGAGTCTGTGCTGTGCTTCAGTGGCAGCTGTATATGGAAAGCACATTGAAGTCCTTGGACACGAAAATTCCTGGATGGTAAAAGCTTCTCTCAATAACCAGGAAATCCTGTTTCTGAAATCCTGCGGTATCTTTCTTCTTGTTTTGTCCTATAGAATGTATCATAATTATTGAAGATCAAATATGGCTTGATTTGGTTCAATGCAAGTATTCATTTTCTTTTTGGACAACTTGTTTTTCAAAAATTGCATATAACTTATGAAAGATGAAATACAAATCTTGCTCATTAGTGCAGAAGGAATTCTGCCAGCTAACAAAAAATCCTGGCGATTTTTTTTTTACCAAAAACCTGCGAATGGAGATGTAGAACAAAAATCCACTTGAGACGTTTTTTGTTAAGTAGAAGAGGAGTTTATTGAATACATGACCAAAAAGAAGTATCCTCCTTACAGTCAGGAGAGTAGTTCTGACAAGAAGAGTTACAGCTGACTTTTTATACACTTACCTGATATGGAAGATTAACAGTTTAAGTCTCAACAAGAAAAACTTCAGTTGTATTTGATTTCTACTGGTTAAGCAGACTCCAAGGTGACTGATCACAAAATGTATATATGACTGAACTGGTATAACACCTAGAAATACAGGTACAGTTTTGGTTAAGCTCTTGCACTAGAAAAATTCTTAGAATTATTACAATAGGCATATTTCTTTTCTGCAACACTGGCTACGCTTACATTTTGGAGGAAGAGCTGTTCTGTAGAAACAGATGAACAATATGGGGCCAATCAACCTGTTGGACAGACTGAAGATGAAAACACTGTTTATAGCCTGAAAGGAAAAATAAATCAATTTAAACAAGTATGTGGCCTTGTTGAGACATATTTCATCTAAGATAAACAAAGCTATAAGTATGGAGAGATGTGAGAGATAAAAAAGATTGGGAAAAAATAGTAAGGAAGGGAAAGAGAGGTGTATAAAGATAATGAAAGGAAGGAAAAATGTATTAATTAGATAATATGAATTAGAGTGGGTTGTGGAGGGGCAATAGAAGAATAAAATTTAAACCTGTTAAGTTATTGTCTGCATTCCGTCCTTTCAGTTGGTCTGGCCAAGTTCAGTGACTTATTCAGAGATTGCATTTAATATTATATCACAAAACTGAGCAGAGCAGGTGATAAGTGATGTGTGCTTCGATTTAAAAATAGCTTTACATGAAATCCTGCGCTGATAATGTACATTATAGTGTCCTGCAAGTAAAACGTGGAAATACATTTTCTGTTTCACAAAATTCACTCGCAGGTGATTCACTCGTCCTGACTAGATGGCGCTAGCAGGTGTGGTGAGGTTTATATCTCTTGCAGGGGGTACAGAAATACAGACATACATCTCAAAATTCCTCTCCTCAGTTGTTTTGAAGCTGCGGCAGCCCTAAAGAATGACGTCATCAAGCTGCGCGACTTAACACAACAGATATTTCACCCACGAGACAGTGATTGAGTCAGTTGTTTTAGCTAAATAATCAAGAAGAAAGTTATTTTGTTTTTTTACTATGCTACGATTTGTCAGCTGTGTTGAACGGAATGCTTGAATGGAATACAGGCCTGAATGCAGGATCTGTGAAGAATAAAATAAGAACGTTTTTGCGTTTAAACTCCACAATTTAGCCTTTGTTTCTGACCGACTCTGAAGAAGGATGGCGGAGTGTTTGTTGAATCTGCAAACTGAGCTTCACTCTTTCATGCAGGTTTTGCTCAAATCGATCGTGTATGAAGTTTCAGACGTTTTCAGAAACAGGATGTCTGATTCTGAGGACGAGTTTCAAGACAAACTCCGCAGCGTCTCCCAGATCCTGGTTAGACGGGCGGTGTTTAAAATCACACAGTGTGTGGAGCACAGTGTCGGGAGTGAAATGGCGCAGCTGAAGAAGGAGAACGAGAGCCTGAAGTGGAGATTACAGCTGAGGGAGAAGGAGTCGGGAGCAGGAGGAGATCAGGAACAGACAGATCGCGTTGGACACACGCTTCTCTGTGAAGTCACTGCAGAAATAAAAGAAGAAATGGACACGAAACTGGAGCTGGCAGGTCAGTGTGGTGACTTGTATGAAGTCAGTGTGTGTGTGAGTTTAAAAACAGTGTCCTTAACTTCCTCACTGGTGAGAATATAGTGGAGAGATACAAAGTGAAGTGGAAAGACTTGTGTGATATAGCGACAGGATGCTTTACTGGAAACTGAAATTGTTATAATCCGGTTATGATGCTAAAGACAACTCAGCATCTCAGCAGATTCAGCATCTGTTTCTCTAAATCGGTGTGTAATCCGATGTTATTAGGAAATATATATACAGTATATAATATATATACAGTATACACAATTATTATAATACAAATACAGTATTTGTTTAGCTTTTATATTTGTTTAACATTCCAGTCCACCAGGGTCTGTCTGTAGTAATTCCTCTAGAATATTCTGTCAGGAATATTCGGAATATTCGTGTTTTTATTAACCTTTTTCTCTCAGTGAAGTGTTAATGTACTGGAGTGTCCAGTCAGTGTGTCTGTATTAACCCCCCTCTCTCTCAGTGCAGTGTTCATGTACTGGAGTGTCCAGTCAGTGTGTCTGTATGAACCCCTCTCTCTCTCAGTGCAGTGTTTAATATACTGTAATGTGCAGTCAGTGTTTCTGTATTAATCCTTCTCTCTCTCAGTGCAGTGTTAATGTACTGTAGTGTCCAGTTATTGTGTCTGTATTAACCCCTCATTCTCCTCATCCCCTCATCTGTATTTCAGTAACAAGGCCGAGAACACATTGTTTAGACGTTGTTTAGCCTATATTAGTCAGTAACTGGAGTAAAAAATGATGAGCTACTGCATTTACATCATTGTTTCAGAATACATTGGTATCTTGCTTGTTTAGTGTTTTTTATCTTTGGAATTATGTTTGATATATGTTTTATGTATTTAACTTATTTTTAATATAATCTTGGCCAAACGTTTTTTCAGTGATTTAGGTTTTACAAAAGCAAATAAAATCTGGAAGTAAATGTGACATTTTAAACAGGATAAAAATGGTCAATCAGTTGATAGATATATGCAATCTTATGTTTTCTATGGGTCAGGAGTTTGAGGTGCAGGAGCAAGTGAATATTGGATTGTCTCTGGTGGGCTGCAGCATATTGGGGTGTTTTAAGTTTGGGGATTCTGCTGTATTCATTGATCTTGGAGGAGTGTCCTGGATTTTGGAGGAATCTCTGTTCCCAGGGTTTTTTTCTTTGTGTTTCTGTGCTACAATGTCTGGCCAGTGTTGTCTGCTTTTATTGATCAGTTGAGTACCAGCACTGTTTTCTTCCTGACCTCTTTGGATTAGGCACAGAGTAGAATGTGTATGAGTCTTCTAGAGAGAGTCGTTTCCTCTCAGTTGAATTCACTACTCTATCCAGTACAGGGTCACAGTAGAGTCGGAGCCTATCCCAGCATGCAAGTGGCACAGTTTGGGATACACCATGCATAGGATACCATCAGAGAATATTGTTGACACCAATGATTACAAATGGGGAGTTTTGAAATTAGAGGAACAGCCTGAAATGGCCCAGAGGGTAAATCAACAATTAAATTATATATCTATATCACCCATATATAGAAATAATTAGATTGACAAGCACTTGATTTCTTTGTGCTCCGACAGAAAAGAGTCAGAAGTAAGACACACTGGGCTAACAAATATTTATTAACAGTGACAATACACACACTAAACTACACACACAATAAACATACAAAATGCAAGTTATGCAATTTATAAATAAGGTGACCCACAGGCCAACCTCCTATTTACCCAGAAAAACCTGACTGTTGCTAAGTATTCAACTCTTAAATAGCTCCTACAAAGACCAGCAGAAGAGATCAACTGCCTTCCAAACTAAAAACAATGTTATGTGCAGTTAAATCTCTCTTCCCCTCTTAACCCTGATGTTACCAAATTAATGGCAATATTTACCTGCTTATTCTCAAAATCCACCCACTAATAAGGAGAAGGTGTTTTTAACCAAGGCATCCTTTACTCTGGCAATCAGAGATCTCTAAAAATTACAGAATAACAGGCTATCTTAACAAGGTTCAAATACTTAGCTACAGTCTGGTCTTTCAGTTGATCTGAGACAAGGAGCTCTCGCCTTCATGTTCTCTTGTCTCTTCTGTTCTTATCTCTGTCCCTTTCTTTTAGGCTGTCTTTCTGGACTGTTTATTAACACTTAATCATTTACCAAGGATTTCATAAACTAATTTAAACCAAGGTAAATATTACAATTGCTTTGATCACTGAATCTGGGGCTTCCACGTCCCAGCGAGCATCCCCTTTGCTGTGAAGCTTGAAATGTTGACAATAACCAGGAGTTACCTGTTGTATCTAGATTCACCTCATAATATTATTTTATCACATTTGATATTTGTGGTTTTTTTAGAATCTGTGCCCTCCACTTTCTAATGAATCAGGTTCAGATCATTTGTGTGTTTGGATCTTTGCTTTTTTGGGGGGTCTCGAAATTGTATTGTCATGCCTGGACTGGGTCCGACCCATGTCCTACGGTTGCCAGGGGCAACATGAGAGCTCTCACATTCTTACCCTGCCATCCAAACAGATTGGGACACCTTTCACTCAGACTGCCCGTTTTTCAATGAGAATCTCAATCTAGATCTCAATCAGTTTAATCAAACTCCTTATTGCCCCTTTCAAACCCTCACTGTACCTGTTTAATTCTGCTGCCACCTCCCACTGTGTGGCTTTTTTCCTCTGTAAAGAGCTTTGAGAAGCCCCTTTTAAAGGTGTTATATAAAATAAAGTTTTCTATTTATTATTATGATTCAATCCGCTGTTGTTAATAAGTGTCACTCACTCGTGTTAGCGTTATCTTCAGTAAAGTATATTCAGAACAACCCTTTCCCCCCCTTATCATATCAAGTAATGATAAGTAATGATAACCCAGTGGAAAATCATCTCCGGTCTCATTTTCTCCCACTGGTTATCTCTGTGTCTTTTTGCCTTTTTTCCCCTCTTTGGTTTATTTTCTGGATCACCAGCTTGCCTCTTTCTGTTTCAGCTGGGAGCCTCTCTGTAATTAAACAGTTCTGTATCAGACTGTCTCCCTTCCTGCCTGGTTCATCTCTCTCCCTCTCCGAATTCACTGTCTAAGCCATTCGTGGCTTCTAGAGTTCAACCTTAAACAGCACACTGAGGACTGTGCTTGGGCTTTGACCTACACTGTTTTCACATTTAATCCTTGACATGGTTATTAAAAGACTTTGCTGGTCAGTGTTGATTGTTGCTGTAACTAGGGGTATATGATACCAACAAATGTAATGTGTGTTTAGATAAGTTGTTTGCAGTGTTAATTTAGTCATCCATTTTTAATTTAGTCCAGTCAACTCAATTTTCACTATATGTATTCTTAATTAACTTAATTAAACTGATTAAAACAAAATTAGTTTTAGTCACAGTTAAAGTATTTAATTTATTTGTATAATAAAATGTATCATAAATACTAAAAAAATATGATAAAAAGTATCATAAATACTAAATATTGTAATAAATAATAAAATGTATGTCTTAGAAAATATTTACAACATTTTATAAGATATTGTCAAAAAGTACATTTTTTCTTGCACAGTTTAAAGAGTTTTGATCCCCCGAAATGTCAAATATCAATACAATAAATAATTTATTTTTGATTAATAATAAATAATCTTATAGAGGGACATTGTATGAATCTTTCCTAATAAGAACATCTGTTTTGGCACTGTTAATAATTCTGTACTTTTCTATATGTTTTGTTTTGAAATTATGTTTTCAAAGGAAGTGTTTTCAAAGTTTGAAAACAACATTATTTTCAGTTTATTTAGTAGAGGCTTCCACCAATACTGAATTTGTAATAACTATAGAGTAATTACTGCATGAATTACTTAAACTATTACCACAGAACAGAAAAAGTAACATAAATGTTCTTTATTTCACTGATATTATTAATAAATAGGTCTTTTGATGCCATAATAATTCATCTGAAAAAACTGCTGTAGTGATAGTGTTAATCATGTTTTGCTAGTATTATATTAAGTATAAGTATTATAACAGGCCTGTGTTTCAGTCTATCACAGTGCTTTTTAAAAAGCTGTACAAATGATTTTTTAAATATAAATAAGATACAATGATGTGTTCCAGCCTAACTTAAACATTGCATGACTTTAAAAGCTATAAAAAATGGGTTTAGTTAAAGAACACTTTGTAAGCGCAAAAAGTGGGCGATTTTTCTTAGGAACAGCTTAGAAAATTTGTGTTTGCTGTAGGTTTTTTACTTTTTAAGTAAATCTTTTAAATAGTTGAATTTCATAAATGCAACACACATTTCTTACAGGAAAAATCACATTCTCCTTTCTTCCTCTGGTGTGAAGCAGATCAGGTTTTTGTTTCCCAATTGGAGGCTGGAAAAATAGCACACTGCCCTCTGCGCTCTCTCAGAGAGAGGAGGTGCGGAGCTCAGCAATACAGAATGAGTGTTCTATAGCGCAAGATGTGAATGGCACCCATTGGTTCTGCATTTATAACTTAGTATTTAAAATTAAACAGTGTAAATTTTCTTTGTCTTCTAAGTCCCTAATTTCTCACCATTTAGATTTATTTTTGCAGAAGCTTATTGTTCTTCCTTATGAGTGAATGAATAATCAATGTTAACTGTTTATAAAAATCAAATGTATTAACTAAGGAATAGGAAGACAAGTGTTAGCATGCTTTTTGTACGTTTTTTCAGTAGCTGTGTAAGTATTCAGTCCATTAATTTGATCATCTTCTTCTGCAGTCTGTAACATCCATCTATCCATTCTCCTAACCACATTATTCCATTCAGGGTTGTGGGAAGAGCTGGAGCCTAGCAACAGCAAGCAACAAGGGCAAGGCAGGGTACACCCTAGATGGAGCGCTAGTCCACTGCGGGGCAAGAGCAAGCCAATTATACAGTGTCCCTGCCATTACAGTGGGACTTAGGACCCATACAGACTGCAGGGTGGGGCACCCCCTGCTGGTCCCATTAACACCACTTCCAGAGGCAACCTTAGCTTCCCAGTTAGTCGCTCATCCAGGTACTGTCCAGGCTCAATCCTGCTTAGCTTCAGTGAATAACTAGTTGAGAGCTGCAGGGTGATATGGCCACTGGTGCAGTCTACAACATCTCCTGTCAATTTGTCAAATGTATGTCTAGCCCTTTTAGGAAGTGTTCTTGTTACCAGTGCATTCTTCAGCTTTCCCAAAATTATCTTTTTCATACCTACGTCTCTAGTTTTGCATCCTGCAATGACTCAGCCTATACTTAAATCCTCAAAAACTGCTTGTATTAATTTGTTTAACAAATATCATATGTAAATACTGGCCATGTAGCACTCTGCATTGTGGAATATCACACTGATTCCCTTGCCTTTAAAGGGCACTAGAGAAACTGAGAGTTTTTTTTTCTCCTAGAATTAGTGAGTGCACATCCTGTTCACTGGGGTAATTAAATCCACACTGAGCTATCTCCAAATCTGTTCAGCATTTTACACCCAGAATCCTGACCGGGTCGCTAGCAAGCAATCACCTTACACCTGTCTTCAAGTCCTTGCACTGTCTTCCTACGAGGTTCTGAGTCAACTTCAACACTCTCATCCTCATTCAGTACCTATCTGGCTTATTATCCATCTACTCCCCACCTTGCAACCTGTTCAACTGACTCTGGTCTTCAAGATTATCTACATTCTGTGGTTAACGGGGCCTTCTCTAGCTACACCTCAGAGCTCTGAATTTATATCCCTAGTGATATCAGAATCACCTACCCTGAGTGCATTTAAATTTAAACTCAAAACCTTTGTTTTCAGTGTATGTACTTTGTAATTTGTGGTCCTTATAACTGTTTTTACACCTATTGTATTGCTTTGAGATGCTAATTTTAAAGGTGCTATATAAAATAATAAAAAACTTTATTATTATAGAGAAACATGATCAGGTTTTCCATGGTTCAGAAATAAAGATCTAATCTATGCTGGTTTTTCTCTCTTTGCTAAATGGCTTTGCATACTAATCTGATACTAATCTAACTGCCTTTATCCTGTGCTTTCTCTATCCTGCTAGATTTGTAATTATTATGAAAATCTCCTTCCTGAAATGAGACACTTCTAAGTACCTGATTTCACTGTTAACATCTTGCACTATCTCAGCGATAAAATATACACTGACCTCAACCTGACAGCTGTTGAGTCCAAGTTTATCTTGCTACCAGCATTGAATTAAAAATCTTTAGTTTTCTATATTTATGTCTTTATCTAGTGGTTCCATTAGTGACAAAAGCTAAATTACTTTCTTGGAAAAATGTCTTTGTGTTGCTTGGAAAAATGTTTTATGTGTTGCAAAAAAAAACTGACTTGCTTTAACAAAATATATTTATAAATCCTTTACACTGGCAATCTACCTGAATGCCCAACCGATTGAGAAGCCTTTCATGAAACCATGTTTGCTATTAATTCATACAGGGCTCTCTGACGAAGTGCTCTGTTTGTCATGTGAGCTGATTTTCTGGCTCTCTAGCCTATCAAACCTTCATACTGCCAAACATGCACCCGAGTATTCAAGTCCTCGCTTTCTGCCAAATCTGCTTCAGGTTTACATGTTCTTTTCTAACACACAGCTTTCTATTATTTTTATTTGTATGCCTGAGCTTTTGCAAGTGTTCCTGCATCCCTCTTCTTATTATATCTAATTATTTCTGATTGCTTATTTCAAGGTAACACCTGTTCCATTTATAAGCCTTTTGCTCATTTACATTTTTATATTTTTTCATTTATTTACATCTCTAACACCAACATTCTAAATTTTTATTTGCCTTAATTTTTTAGACTGAAATATAGTTTCAGCCTTAAAAAGTTCAAGTTTTATCCTCCTTTTGTTTCTTGTACTACTGAGCTTCTTAATTGTGAAGTTCCCAGCATTTTTACATTACTCTATGCACATTTTAAACTATGATTACTGCACTGAATTATTGCACTTGACATGGCTTATTCCTTTGCTGAACGTCTATGACAAGCAGAGCTACTGCTGTCTCTGGTGTGATCTTAATTTTAGATTAGATTGCTCCAATTTCTATGTAAATGTAAACACAAAGTAATTGCTCTCTGAAAATACTATTTTTCTTGTTCGTTTTGATCAAACCGATTTGAGATGTCAAAAAGCATTTATTTTCTATTTGTATTTCTTCTCCAGAAAAATTGTGGATTTCCTACATTGCTTTGTTTGTCGAGATTTTAACTTTATATTTAGGCTCAGATGTGAAGTATATATTTTGTACTAAATACTGATGTTTTGCTCCCCCTTACCATAAAAATATATTTGTATTGTAGTTGTGATTCCCTTTTTTCTGTCTGTCTATCCCTACTCTCTCTCACCCTCTGCGATTCAGACACGGAACAGTTAAGGGGGTGGGGGGAGTCATCATCCTGACTCCATTACTAAAAAGCCAAATAGGAGTGGCTTATGCGACATACAGAGTTGTGTAACTGACAATTTAAGGTAGCCTATCGTGTAAATTATGCTTTGTTGCTGATAAGTTAAGTTTTCAAAACTCAGCCCCAACATCATGTACTGATTTTTTGCCCTGTTTCATTGGCTAAAAGCAAGGATCACATGCACTGCCACGTTAACAGGAATGTGTAGTTTTTAATTCAGTTTGAATTTTAACGGTATGTACTGTCTTCATATTTGGCCAGGGCTTTATAGAAGAATTCTGACCTTGAATGTTGGCAAGCACAATTATACTCCACACACACTCTTCTTAAGAAATTAGTAGAAAATGCGTGCACATGCTATAATATGTTGTTACAAAATATTGTCTCGTTAGCTAAATACCCAGCCACATACACAAACTACATGTGATTAAATAACATTCTTTTCTACTTTTTATTACATGCTGTGAAATGTACAGTACACAAAAAACATTTTACTGTCACTGTAAACTTATGAAAATAAAATATGACCAAAAATCACATTTCTGACAGAGCACCATTATGAAGCTGAAATGCAGCACATATAGCGCATTCGACATACATTTTAAAAGCGTAACTTATCTCTTGCACAATAATCTCGATCCAAGACAGGAAGATTGTAATTTCCTAATATACAAGCTTTAAAACTGTTTATTCCTGCTTAGCTTTCTAGTTAATGTGTTGACTAGCGGCAATGTAAATGTATCTTAATGCAGTGTCTGGGTGCTGCAGCTCAGATGGCGCTTCAGATTTATTGTAGATTTCAACTCATAATGTGGCTGAGTTCAGTAATGTTGTACAAGAATTCTTTGATTATTAATGAAATACTGTCCGACTCCAGATCTTTTTCTTCCAGCTGAAAGCATGGAGAACCACAAGCATGTCTTTTTTCTCTGCAGCTTTTTTTTCTTTAATCTGGTTAGCTGAGTGTATACATCTCATTGTACCAGTCAATTAACACATAATAAGAATTCATGACATGAGGTGTTGAAAAGACCATCCAAAAATGGGAGACGGCTAGAACACAGAAGAAGATGGAAAATGGCACATCCTGATAACTGCGATTCTTACACATTCGTAGCCATTAGGCACCGCACAGTCCACATACAGCCTCAGATTAAGGATTGTACCCGTTACAGCCAGCCTGCTATTTGCCAGACACAAAGTTAATACACAAATGGTGAATCTCATGTTGCAAAATTAATTTCAATATGAGTTTTACTCCAGTTTGTCTCATCTTAGTGCACTGAAATAGAAATACAAAGCAATCAAGTCTTTGTCATTATCATTGTGGATTATATTTGTGTTTAATTTTCTTTCACTAAAATGAAAAACGGGTTGCTGACAAAACCTTTCATACTATTTTTTGTCAACTAATTTAACACTTTCGACTAAATGTGTACTATAAAAGGATAAAGTGAACATTGGGATATTTTAGTATTCTGTGGTGGTCTGTGTAGATGCTAAAAATCCTTATATCTTAAAGTTTGTTTTCTTGTATCTCCATGGTGTTATTTGCATTTTAAATTCTACTGTCAGCCCATATTAAAGGTCTTGTCCTTTTGTCCTGTATTTGCAGGCTCAGAGGCCAGTGCTCTCCCTGATGCTGGGGAAAGGGCTCGTCTTGAACAGCAGCACAGTGAGGAGGAGTTGGGCTCCAGTCTGAGGCAGGAGACAGAGCTCACTGCTGCAGAAGGGAGAGAGAAACTCAGTGAGCAGCACACAGAGAGTAGACAGAGTGTGGAGGATCTGGACTCTGCTGTGCCCATGATGAAGACAGAGCCTGAGAGTGAGACACCTGGGTTCCTACTATCTGATGATTTTATAGAGAAGCTTACCAATCCGGACACAAACAATATTACGCAAGGTTGTAATGAACTGGGCTGTGTCTCTGTACAAGAGTACAGTGAAGAACTGGATGTTGTTAATATTAAAGAGCAGGACATGGAGCCGCAGTTGATTGACCTTGCAGAGCAGACGACTGATGTACCTGGTGAAGAGATCAGTACTGAGTTACAGCACCGAGAGGAGAGTCAGGACAGGGAGGAACAACAACCGCTCCAACAGGGCTTGATAATAATTAGGCCTTGTTCTGTTAAAGTGGAGAGACTGTCATTGCAGAGGTATTTTAAACAGTCATATGATCCCTTTGTATCTGATGACTTTACACACAGGTTTAATAATCTGGTTTCTAAGAAAATTATTGAATTTAATGAACTGCAGTCTGTGTCTGTTCTTGGGCACAGAGACGAACAACTGAATGAACTGGCTGTTTTTAGTCTTAGGGAGCTGGAGAAGGAGCCCCAGGTGATTCACACTCCTGAGCAGCACACTGAGGGACACGATGGAGAAAACAAATCTCAGTTTCAGCACACCGAGCAAGACCATTCCATGGAGCATTTGCAGAATAAGAGAACACAACACAATCAGAGGATGAGGAAGAATCATTCAAGGCCTTGCTCAGAAGGAGTGGACAAACTGCCATTACGGCAAAGACAGCATTTCTGTCAGTCTAGCATTTCAAAACCCTATCAGCACCTTCACACAGGAGAGAGACCTTTCAGCTGCAGTCAGTGTGGGAAGAGTTTTAGTCAGTCAAGTCTCTTAAAAAGACACCAGCACATTCACACAGAAAAGAGACCGTTTAGTTGCAGTCAGTGTGGGAAGAGATTTAGAGCCTTATCTAATGTCAGAACCCACCAGCGTATTCACACAGGAGAGAGACCATTCAGCTGCATTCAGTGTGGGAAGAGTTTTAGTGACTCAAGTGCCTTAAGAGCCCACCAGCGCATTCACACAGGAGAGAGACCCTTCAGCTGCAGTCAGTGTGGGAAAAGTTTTAGTCAGTTAAGCAACTTAAAAAGACACCAGCACATTCACACAGGAGAGAAACCATTTAGCTGCAGTCAGTGTGGAAAGAGTTTTAGTCGGTCAAATACCTTAAGAACCCACCAGCGCATTCACACAGGAGAGAGACCATTCAGCTGCAGTCAGTGTGAGAAGAGTTTTAAAGATTCAAGTTCCTTAAGAGCCCACCAGCGCACTCACACTGGAGAGAGACCCTTCAGCTGCAGTCAGTGTGGGAAAAGTTTTAGTCAGTTAACCAACTTAAAATGCCACCAGCACATTCACACAGGAGAGAGACCATTCAGATGCAGTCAGTGTGGAAAGAGTTTTAGTCAGTCAAATACTTTAAGAGCACACCAGCACATACACACAGGAGAGAGACCATTCAGCTGCATTCAATGTGGGAAGAGATTTAGTGATTCAAGGACCTTAAGAGCTCACCAGCGCATTCACACAGGAGAGAGACCATTCAGCTGCAATCAGTGTGGGAAGAGTTTTAGTTACTTAAGGACCTTAAGAGACCACCAGCGCATTCACACAGGAGAGCGACCAGTCAGCCCGCCATTTAGTTGCAGTCAGTGTGGGAAGAGTTTTAATGATTCAGGTAACTTAAGAGCCCACCAGCACAGTCACACAAGAGACCTTCAGAGTCCACCAGTGCAGTCATTCAGAAGAGAGATCATTTAGCTACAGTCACTTTGGGAGGAATTTTATTCAGTCAGTTGACTTAAAAACACACCAAATTAGTCACCAGTTTTTGATTTAATCATGTCTTATGTCTAAAATGTCTTATTAGTTCAAGTAGGTAGATGAGTCAGCATGTAACACCCTCAGAAGGCTTCACATTCGAAACATTATGTTTCCTCTCTTCTCTTTTCAGCATGGAATAAACCTTTACTTGTTCCTAAAATGTCTATTAGTCATAGTCACTTTGTAGTCATCCACTTTTGATTTTGTACCCTTACTTATGGCTAACTAAAACATAATATATGTATAATAGAACAAGTTCTAGTCATGCAGTACAATTTATGTGTATAATAAAATAAGTTTTCGTTTTATTCGATTTTAAATTGAATCAAGTCTAAATTGAATTAATTCTTTATTTCTTTGTCTTGGGATGTTAAGTTTAATCCTGTTTAATTTACAGTTAAGACTGTTCTCTTTGGATAGGCTCGTAATTGTGTAACAACTTTTAAGCATGAAACGTATAGAACAGAATAGGATCCTCAAGTATCACACTTAAGAGAAAAAAAAACAAATCTCATTAAATTCTACCAAAAACCTCAAAGTCTTTGTTGCACAATCTAAAATGTGTTTATACCCATAGAGGATAAAAATTAAATACAATAAATATATCTGAACTAAAGGGGAAATAATAAAGAATCAAGAGATATTGTATGAATCTGTCCTAATATGAAAATCTATTTTGTCAGCATTAACATAAAAATATGGAATTATAAGTAAGTTTTGTTTTTTTCAATGCAACTATTTTTTTTTGTTTAATCTGGACAGGACAAGCAATATATATATACACTTTACCAACCACATAAACAAAATGCAATTAAATATTATTTCCTGATAATCTCGTAGCAATATGATTTGCAGTTCCCGCAGAACCTGTCATCTCCACCTTAGTGAGCATCTTTGCTTTACTCTTAGATACACATCCACTCCACAAATAAGATGGATTATAAAAGCTGACACATTTGTTCAAAGTTTAAAATACTGGTGTCACTCTAGAGGTACGGGTTTGAATCCCACTCTTGACAAAGCTTGCTCTGTGGTCCTTCTAGTATCGTTCAAATGAGAAAGGCACTATGATGTAGATAATACGTTGACATATGCACAAACACACAAAATGCCCCTTTCTTATCCTGTTTCAATTTATGCTTAATAGGAGTGGAGCAATTCCTCCTGTTTCTCGTACAAATATATCCTGACCACCACAGAACAGATACCCGTGTAGCCTGGCTCTGATTCAAGAATGACTCGCATGTTCGGCACTTTTTTTGTTTGCTGGAGATTATGATCAATAATGAACTTTTTTTGGGAAAAACAATTATCAAACACATAGGCATCATTTTAACCACTCTGCCACAACTACAGAGAGTGCCCCCACTCCCAACGCTGCATTCTTGCTACAATCCAACATGGAGTGCAAGGTGGCATCTGAAACCTTTTTCATATTTGATCTCTGTTTAAAAACAAAAAAAAAAATACAAAATACATGCTAGCAGACAGATAGGCCTCAGAGGATTAAAGGGTGACTTAAAGTTAGAATTATAAAGTCTCCAAGTTCGGACATGAAAATGGAACTTTGTTAAAAAAAACATCAATAACAGAGAAATGTGTACAAGGATTTGAGAAGCTGCACCACACTGCAGTTTGAATAGCTTTTTTATGCGTTTTAGATGAAGGAATTGTCTTTGATTTAAGCTCTTACAAATGAGATGAAAAAAACACCCCTGAAGTCCTGCAGTTGAATATAATGCCATTACATGTCAAAGCAGTATTTTACTTCATCCTACTATTCCAACACAAGGAGTGTGTGGAAATGATCATACGCTATGATACGTCTCTGATCAGTTGTAAGGCACCTTGAGGGTACACCCCCATGATTAATATTTGTGCATCAGTGAAAGGTACACTCTTGGACAACCTTGAAGGAAACTAATGCTATTAGACATTGGAAGATCCAAAGAGTCTCTTTACACCACTTCTAGCAGCAAACTTAGTTTTTTCCAGGAAGTCTCCCCCATCCAGGTACTGACCAGGTTCAAAGCTGCACAGTTTCAGTGCATTTTCAGTTGTGAGTTGCAAGGTAATGTAGCTGCAAAAAATGTTTAATTGGCTGAGAATCAAACCCAGGCCTCCCCCATGACAGGCAAGAATTTTACCACTGAACCACCATGATGATCTGTAAAAGGTTGTACTGAGACATTTTTTACACTCAGACCTGGATTGTGGGGTCCAAAGGGAACTTTTGGACGAGTGAGAATATTCTCCTATCTGTAAATTTTATTTTGGATTATTTTTTTTCCTGCTAGTGTTGTATAGTGCAGCATTCGGGAATATTCCAAAACTGAGATCTAATGGTTTAAGAAAACCTGTTCAACTGGAACATGGAAGATGAAAAAAATGATAAAACAATTCCTATGTTAAAACTGAAACAAAACAACAACAACAGAACTGCAGTACATCACACTATAAGCAAAACAAAAACAATAACGTTATGACAGAAAAGAAAACATAGAAGCTTTTAAAACATAACAAAAGAACTGGTATGTAACATCTTTCCTATTGGAATCACATAAAACAGAACCTGAGATCAGTTCGGTTTCTTTCTTTCTGGGGTATCAAGCCAGTCACTGGTTGGTGCTTTTCAACAGGCCTCATGTGAAGTCAAATCACCACAGGTGACTGTGATCTGCCCAGCACAAGAGCAGGCCTGGTTTTCTGAAGCAGCACTGGGTTACAAGGAGCGATGCTGTTCTGGCCCAAATCGGTATCCACTTGCTCATGTCGGTACTGCAGTGTGAACTCCCAGATGAGTTGAAAATGGTGCTATTGTAACTTGTTGTTTGGATTGGGAGAAATGGCAGTGAGGCCGTTGCTTTCTGGAGAAAAGATGGATTCAGTGTTTAGTCTCTGCTCCTGCTGCAGTGAGGGGGATCGTTCAGGGATGAAGTCTAGTCCTGGCTTTCCCTTGCAGAGCTTCAGTGGAGAGGCTGTGCAACCCTGCATGTGTCTGCATCACTGATGCAGACCGGTGTATATGGTGAGACAGACAGGTTGTCAGTGCTGCAGACAGAAGTGTATTCTTGAAGAGGCATATATGCGGTGCTCTGATGCAAGGAAAACCTGTCCCTGCTGTAGCACACTCTAAAATGACAGAGCAGGCCTAAGAGCTGTTGCCCTGCTCTTGCAGTGTCTCACAGCTCACCCCATCGTCATCTGTAGCCAGGATGTTGAATGGGCTCTCGTTTGTTGAATACACAGGCCTCTCACAGTGCACCTCTGCATCTAAATTATTGGTCACTCCTGTCAGCATAGGGACCCAGGGGCTCAGGTTACTGACACTAGTACTGTCAGCACAGCTGGTTTAAGGCAGAATTCTTATGCTGCTGCTGTCCTCTGTCAGCTGGGGCTCTTCCTCCTCTGGCAGTCTGTGGAAGCCAGCTGGAGATGGAAGAAACTGAGATTGTCTCTGAGGTGGTGATGTCCCTTCAGTTGTAGAGGACACTGAGGTGGAGGTCCTCTTGAAGCTGTAGTTGTACGGTGATGTGCTACTGGAGCAGTTATTCATGAGAGCATGTGGGTCTTTCACAGAGGCTCAGAACAAGCCCCCTGCCTGAAAGTCTCCTGTGTGCATTCACAGGTCAAGAGCCAGGGGACAATGGACACAACAAAATAAAAATAAAATAACTACAGTGGTACTAGAAGGTTTGTGAAACCTTTAAAATGTCTGAATTTCTGCATACATTTGACCTAAAATGTGATCAGATCTTCATCTAAGTCATTAAAATAGATAAAGACAACCTTTTCATTTATTTATTTATCAAAAAGTATTTTAGATTAAGCGGCGTGGGACCCTATGTAAAATATTTCCACTGGCCCTGATCATGGTACAAAATTTAAATGAGCACCTTTAAATGCATTTCAAAAGCTGCAACATCTGACAAGCTAATTTTCTGATTCTCTGAAAAACCCAAATTGCAGTGTAATTGCTCAGCCCCTTGTAACTTTTCCTTATTGCTACTACCAGTATTCACCAAGCCGTACGCACAACCTGCAAAACAGATTCCTGTCCAGATGACGTAAGGCGATAAGATGTGCTTGTTTCCATTCAATTACCCTACTGTACAAAACGGATTTAAACCTTCTGCGGTCACCGCCCTCCATATTCCATACCACTGTGACCACTGTGTCATCTGTAAGAACTTCTGTGTGGCTCTGTAAAAGGCCTGAGATGTAATTAAAAAAATTCAGCAGCATTTATTCTCCGGGCTGCCTTCTGAGCGAGAAAAGCAGGTTATTATAGCTGCCGGAAGACAAATGCATACAAAGTCATAAGGACGTACACTTGGCAAACATTCATCCAATATTCTTTGGACTGTTCCATGCACAGCATTTATAGCCTGTACATGAGTCTATTCTGTCAAGATTAACAAAACAAAATTCTTCATAGTGCCCTGTTGCTTTAAAATGATTAATTACTAATTATTATTAAATTATACGTCCTATCATAATGTCGCACAAGTTCCAGGAAAAGTGAGGGGTGTCTATTCACATTGCCACCACCACTATCCTGATTCTCATTGTTAATCATAACCAGCTCTCGGTTTTCAAAGTTATCGTTATCAGGTTCTACTACAGTACACCTGACCATTAAATTATTTTCTGCCCCAGCATTCTCATTGTGTGGATCGGGTTGGTCATGTGGAATGTTGTGTCTTTGAATCCTTTGTGTCTCAACAAAAATGCTTTTGCAAGCTAAATTCTTTTATTAACATACTGACGCTTGATGTTGGTAAGGGGTCGGTCTTTAAACCACTTTTAAAACCGCATGTTTAGTCATTTACATCCATCAGCATTCAGTGCATTTGTACCATAAAACACCATTGCCAGGTCGTGAAATGCTGCCTATAGAGCTGCATTCTCTGTAGAAGTTATGTCAAAAAGGAAAGTGGGAAACGACTGGACTTTTTTTGGTAGATCGGTTGTACATCTGCATAAACAGATTTTAGGTGCTCAGATTCTCTCTTTTTACCCATTTCATTAGTGCTCACCATAGCTAGTAACTGAGCTATGCAGCTCATACACTTTAAAAAATTACCATTTGGCAACTCTCTAAACGCACTACTAGTTCTATCCAAAGGTCTGGCACGTTTTTAATCCGGACAGTGTTTTGTTAACTACGGCCTTCCATGAAGAAATGCTCTCCACTGGGCCTAGCGTCTGCTCCCCCATTTCTCCCACATCTTTTTCCACTCTCAAAAATGCCACATCTGTGTGATTAAGAAATAGGTATTAAGGATTAGTCAGCAATGCTGAATATATTAAAAACAGAAAACTGAGTTAACTAGGAACTTTTAATTATGTTAACATTCCTCCAAAAGAAGTAACTGTTTAAGTGATATGGAACCAAGTTCATGTTTGTTTTGGGGTAACCTTTTAATTGTAACTGATGAAAGAGGTGTTTTAAAATACAACTTGCCACCGCCTAAATAATACTAACCTTTTTTCATGGTTGTGCTGTGCCTTATGTTTTGGGCTCCACTAGCATTATTTGAAGCCGGAGCAGTGTCTTTACGTAAGCAGGACATTTTTTAAATTAGTTAAATTCCCCTTTAAATGTGATTGATAAAAGTGTGTTTTATAATGCATCACAGACATCTCTTAAGTAATACACACCATTTGTCAAAGATTATTTAGAAATGCTCTGCTTCTCTTCCGCACGTTAATTCCCCGTCGAGCCTGCTGCCTGCAGCAGTTGTGTAACAGAAGCATCTAATGGAAATTAATAGGTACATGCTCTCTTGAGCAATGGTGTTAAGTTCTCTGTAGCTGACCCTTGTAACGCCATTTATGTTCGCTACAGCCATTGGCTTATACCCAGACTCTGACACTGTCCACAATACAGATGTACACGGTTGTAATTCTTACCCACTGATGCCGGAGAGTTCTGACGACTCAACACCACAGATTTATTCCCTGTTAAGCCTGTCGCCTGCGTCAGGTGTATATCTGCTGCATGTAATGGAAACGATATGGATGCATGAGACACGCTCTCGCTAGCAACGCTGTAATTTCACTTTCAATAAGACGAATGTACATACCCAAGAAAAATTCATCGTCATCCATCAAATGCTTCAAAAAAGGGAGTCTTCCACTGTCTATACAGTGGTATGAAAAAGTGTTTGCCCCCTTCCTGATTTCTTATTTTTTTGCATGTTTGTCACACTGAAATGTTTCAGATCAAACAAATTGAAATATTAGACAAAGATAACACAAGAAAACACAAAATGCAGTTATTAAATGAAGGTTTTTATTATTAAGGGAAAAAAAAATCCAAACCTACATGGCCCTGTGTGAAAAAGTGATTGCCCCCGCCCCCTGTTAAAACATAAATCAACTGTGGTTTATCACATCTTTGGAAAGCTGAGTTCAATTTCTCTAGCCAGACCCAGGCATGATTACTGCCACACCTGTTCTCAATCAAGAAATCACTTAAATAGGACCTGCCTGACAAAGTGAAGTAGACCAAAAGATCCTCAAAAGCTAGACATCATGCTGCGATCCAAAGAAATTCAGGAACAAATGAGCAACAGAGTAATTGAGATTTATCAGTCCGGAAAAGGTTATAAAGCCATTTCTAAAGCTTTGGGACTCCAGCGAACCACAGTGAGAGCCATTATCCACAAGAAGGTCTTCCGATTTGTCTTGGCTGTTAAAGAAGCACCTGTTTAATCTCAGCCGGGATTTCTTGAGAGCTCGTTCAGCAAGCGAGTCCTCCCTCTGAACTCCGCACTGAGCTGAAAACTGCGTGAGCTCCTCACTGCGTGTCCTGTACTGTTACATGTGCTCTTGTGTAGATTATCTACATGCAGCACAGCGACAAGAACACCTTGAACGTGTTCCATATGGGAAGAAAAATGATAAAGAGAACGTGTAAAATATCCATGGTACAATTCAAAAACATGAAGGACAAAACAATGACTTTTGAAGATCACAAGAGATTCAAGAAACACAACCATCCACTTGAATGCTGAACACTTAAGTTAAAAGACTGATTGTTTACCTACAAAGCGAAGGACATGACCTGTAAATCTCTTCATGGTTTATAGTTTACGAAATAAAACAATTTCTTTATTTCTTGATAGATGATTTATTGAATTTAAACAAAATCACAATTAAAAACCTTTTGTGTTAAACTGTTATACACACACTCTGACGAAGATAAACGTTAGTGTCTTCCGATGTGTGCACGCCCATTTCTCAAAAACAAAATGTAACGAACAGTTCTTTCCGGACCCTATGCGGACGACACAATCCGAAGAAGTGGGAAACACTAGGAAAAGGTCATGCAGGAATACGTGGCTGAAAACAGGGGGGCGTGTCCAAAGTGCGCTGGTGCACGGGGAAGGTGTGGCCGAGGCAAACAATCCAAAAGTAATCCATACAGGGAATCCAAAACACAAGAATAAGTCCATAGCCAGGTGATCCATCCAAACAGGAATTAAAAACACGAACCGGGTCGGAACCGGCGGACAAGGAACGGGAACAGAGATTAAAACCTTAACGGGACCAGGCGCTTCCAGGTCCCGGACTCGCACGGTGCGGAAACCAGATGCAGAGCCAGGATGAGCGTCGGCGCCTGGCTTTTAAGGTGGGCTGGGAAAAGGGATCAGGTGCACAGAATTAAGTCTAAAGTGAAAGGGCTGGAGCACCCTTAAGGAGGGGGGACTATAATCGTGACACAAAAAAAAAACTGAATTGATTTTAATTTATCTACTTTTTATGCTTGCATCGTTTTTTAATATTTCTGTAAAATCTTGTCTTCTTACTAGTCTTGATATACATTTTTCGAACATGGTGCAATAATTTTGTTATTAGTATATTAACAATCAAATATACAGCTTTTCTTCCTGGGGAACAAAGGTTGTTTTCAATATTTCTAATTTTGGTTTCAAGATTGCAATTTAGTGTAATTTTAAGAAATTATTTAACATCATACGTGATCTAATTTTCCGGAACAAATGCGTTTTTCTATTGTAATCTCTTGTGAATGTGTGCATAGGTTTCATGGTTTCAATATAAGACTATAAAATGTCTTCTTTGTATTATTCTGTAGTAATTTGTGAAAAGACAATAAAGTTCTTAACAAATCCCATATATTTGGTTTCTGCATTCTGTTAAGGCTATAACAGATAACTTTTCTCTACAATTTTGAGACAGAGTAACAAGTAGAGACGTTTTGCAAGTTACTTGACAATCTAGATAAAATAACATGGCGGTGAATAAGGAAGGCACAGTAAGTTTAGAAGACCGACAACTTAGCTCTTGGCCACCATCCCATTGCATTCAAAGTCTCAGCCTACTATACTATGTTGAATCAACGCTAGTTATATTACTGTTGTAATAGAGCAGCAAAAGAGGCGCAGCCAGTAGAGCTGGCGACCCTTAAGTTCAAGATTGTGGATTCAAGGGTTGTTTGTGTCCTTTCTGATCCCTCTAAGCTTTTAGTAGGACAGTGCAAGCAGGACGTTATAGGGTACAGTGACCCCGAGTGCCTTATGACCATTGCCTGATTCAGCTTTCTTTCCATTTTGAGCCTCGATTCAGATATTGCTCTGAAAGCATCGGGCGAGCAAGAGTGTGTCTGACTCGAGGAAGATCTGCTCACAAGTATTAAATACTTCAGCATTTACTGTTCGAATACCACACTTTGTTAAAACACGGCTGCTTCTTAAGCTAATGGGTAGCGGTTTTTGAGCGGGCATTGTATAGTTAATGCTGTTATTAATAAAACCTTAAATTCACATAATGGAATTTTGATGGCGCAAAATAGTCTACCTCCTGTACAACTGTACATGCCCGCTGATTAGAGCTTAAAACTACAGTAGCAAGAGTAGCAATAATGGCAACAATGAGTTCGGCATTTCTCATGTCTTCTGCAGAGCCATCTTATTGGAATGCACTGCCCGAGATAAAAGAGGACTTATGGCTTCGTTTTTACAGACTGCTGCGTTGCTCTGTTCATGCAGACTACACGCTTTAAATTTATGACATTTACTGCAAGAGTTGATTTTCCAGGTTTTTTTTTAATTCTTCGCATTTGAGCACGCACTAAAATATTTCATTCAGGTTCACCGAATACATCATGAAACCAATCCAACGTTCTTACATGAAACCTTTTTGTTATTCGGTTCTGAAGTTTGAAAATGAAAATGAAAAGGGGGTCACCTTCATAGACTTGAAAGAAGTCCAAGCCACATAAAAACCCATGAATTCTCACAAATTGCCTTGTGCTGCACCTTTCTTCTGCTGCTTTTATAAATCTGCCTTAAACATTTGAATGCATACCTTACTGCTGCTAATCACATTCACGTGTTTACGAAGCTTTTTTCTGTCCGTTATGTTCTTGCGAAGCAGTTTCTCCATTTTCCTCCTATTGTGATTGTCAGCGAGCACAACAAGACTGGAACAGTGTAAGACGGGGTAAAACGGCTTACTGTCAGGAGTGGGATTTGAACCCGCGCCTCTATTTGGAGAGCTGAACACAAAGCTTAAAAGACACAAATCTATGAAATCGTTATTTTAAACCAATCGACTATCCTGAAGAAATGTATGCTGAATGCACCGGTTGCATCCGATTTTCCGTAACTTTAGGACAATTGACACAACTGGAAGAAGACAATTTGTGGCGTTTAGCATGACATAGTCTTGCAGACAGACAATGTTTTGTCCCACTACTTATATAATTTTATCGTTTACTCGTTTAAAAAAAAACACGGTCTTCTCGTTCCTAAGTCAGATTTTAAGTGCTTTCGAACCTTACTTCCAACCTAGACTGACAGCTCACTCGATCTGTTTGTGATCAGACTGTGGAGTGGGGGCTGTACCAAATGCACGTTCCTTCCCAATGCTGAGGCGATCATTCGGAAGATGAGTGTGAAGAGAGACAGGCTTTGTCGACTAAAAAACAGTGCAGGATATGCAAGAGCAATAATCACTGGCGACAGTTATGTTCTTCTTACTATAGAAACTCCTACATTGCAAATTTTTTAAAGACTTTGAAACTAAAGGAAAGTGGTGACAAATGAAACAGGCACAGGTGGGGCTTGAACCCACAATCTTTGGTTTACGAGACCAACGCCTTACCACTTGGCCACCACACCTTCAAGGGTGGTTAAATTATTTTTTTCTGAATCTTGTTTACATCGCCTGGAGGCAGCAACAACAAAAAATAGGGATTTTTAACAAGGAGATACGCAGCAGTGGTGTAATCCCAAAAGATGCCCCCGAAGAGACTGGAGCTTTAATCCAGCTCCTTAGAGCGCTCGGCCGCGTTACTCTCGACAGCGGCTCTTCAGCTCTTGTTGTCTGATCTAGTGGTGTTATGACGCATGGAAGCGACTGCAACTTCGTTTTCTGAGATGCTTTCTCTCACGAGGTGAAACCTCGACTTCTTTGGCACCTCTGGATATACTTCTTCTGTAGAGCAGGCTTTCACACCTTAGCTTATAGCACCCTTCAAGTCATTTTATTTTTATAGAAAGATGCATTCCTGTTTTAAAAATGCTTTATGAGGCGTGTTTGATTAAACGGACAGTTTTCTTATTGTAGAATGCAGATCTGTGCAGCAATTGTACTGGATTTGACTGGGATTCTGAAATACTTCTTGCAAAGGTATTTAGACTTTCATGAACCTATACTAAAAAACAGACCTGAAACTCCCTAGCTTCCAATCTCTGATGTTACTGTCCTGAAACTCGGACGTGATGTTCTGCAGACATGCAGTGTCCCTTTACTCTCGTTGTTTTCAAAACGACCTCCGTTGTTGGGCGCAGTTGAAGTGGAACTGGCCTGACTGCACTGGCTCAAAATGTCCCTTAATGGGACTAGAATTAAATTCTAATATACGTATATCGTTATAAGTCATAAATACATAAATGGTTGAAGTTCTATTATACGGATACATTTAGAGGACTATTATACCTATATAGTTAAAGGTCTATTATACATCAAAGATAGGTCTTATAGGTGTAGAAACAAATAAATCAAGCCAATGATTTGGTTTAGAAATTTATTCTGAAAATATACAATTATTCACACCTGAAAAATATGTAGTTCAAATTATGCATTTTATACAATATTGTAATAAACATGATAATGTTTATTACAATATTGTTTATTACAATATATCATAAAAAACGCAACTAGTAAACTTCAGCTACAAATTATAGTAACATGGGAATATATATATATAGTAATGACAAACACAAACTAATTACATTAACACGCTAATATTTAACTCAAAACCACATTTCGATTCAAATATAAGTTTTAAAAATCACAACTTCTATATTTCCACGAAAATATTTTTAATGTTGCACAAACACTACTTTCTAATAAAGACAGAATTAAACTGTTCTGTGTCTCATGGTGATCCTCCTCTCGATACTGATGAAATGTTTAATATGATCCCTCGAGAAAAAAAAAGTGTCGATATCCACCTTGAACGATTGATGCCCCATCAAACATTTTGAAATTTCCCCGGAAGTTCATACTGTAGAAACCTGCTTCGTGGCTTAAATTCAAGGGAAACAATGCTCCCTACACCCCTTTGATAGCTCAGTTGGTATAGCGGAGGACTGTAGGGGAAATAGTAAGGCATCCTTAGGTCGCTGGTTCGATTCCGGCTCGAAGGAATGTGCTTTTTGTGAACTTTAATCAAAGAGATAAAATAGCAAATCTTTTTCACTCAGACGTTGATCAAAAGCTTAATAAACCACGAAGCAGACCCAGTGGGCAAAAGACGTATAATATACGTCTGTTAAATGCATACCTTAGACGTCTAAATGTGGTCTGCAATTCGTCTAGAATGAAATTCTAATATACGTCTAAAGTTATACGTCAATTATACGTCTATGTTTAGACGTTCATTATACATAAATGGTTGGAGTTCTATTATACGGATAAATTTAGAGGACTATTATACATATATGGTTGGAGTTCCGGATAACTTTAGAGGTCTATTATACGGATAACTTTAGAGGACTATTATACGTATATGGTTAGAGGTCTATTATACGTATATGGTTAGAGGTCTATTATACGGATAACATTAGAGGTCTATTATACGTATATAGGTAGAGGTCTATTATACATCAAAGATAGGTTTTATAGGTGTAGAAACAAGTAAACCAAGCCAATGAGTAGGTTTAGAAATGTATTCTGAAAATACACATTCACACCTGAAACATATGTATTTCAAATTATACATTGTATACAATCAATCAACAATCCACATATGGGCAATAATCATAAAAAACACAACTAGTCTTAAACTTCAGCTACAAATTCTGGTAACATGGCAATATACAGTAAAGTAATGACAAACAAACTAATTACATTAACACACTAACTCAAAACCACATTTTGATTCAAATATACATTTTAAAATGTACAACTTCTATATTTCCAAGAAAAAAAAAATATTACAATGGAAGTTAAGACGATTTTTGTCCACTATTTGCAAACCCTGTCTAATTGTCCTAACAGTTAGAACCAAAAACCTATCATTTTCAGTGTCCAGATCTCCTGGCCCCGTGCCTTGCATATGCATTCTTCAAGTAACGCATTGCGTGCTCCTTTATTTCTTTTTCTGTTGATGTAGGGTGGGACTTCAGCACCGCAGCTAGGAGAAAATTATATAATATTACTTCCCAAATAAATGATGATTAATATCTTCTTTAGTATTGTTGTAACAGAAGAAATAAGGTTCTTGATCCCGAGATGAAGTAAAACAGATGAGTTTATTGCATGCAAGGAACAATAAAGCCGAAGTCTTGTTTCCCGCAAGAAACAACAAAACCGAAGTATTGTTCCCCGTACTGTTACAAACTTTTGGGTTATATAGTGTTTTCTTCTCCGTTTCTGACGTCACTCGGTCTGATGGTAAAGAGGGGGGTTCATGGTATTTGGCCAGTTTACGATGTTCTGGGCAAATGGTCAGTTTAACATTACACCCAGGGGGGTTCCTAGCTTGCATCTGCAATCCTTATCAGTTAACCCCCTTTCCTGCCATAAACCCCAGCTTGTGACTTAGAAGTCTAAGTCTACAGAAAAGATTAAATTCAAACCCCCGTCTTCACATCTTTCTTCAGTATAATCTAAAAAATGAACGGTTTACTAAGCTCAAAGCTGAAATAAATGTATAAAATTTGGCTTGCATCATAGCAGTTGAGCAATAAAGTCTGTCCTAATTAAAGAGTACCCAAAGTTTGAAAGTACAACATAGAATAAGAATAGAGAAATGGCAAAACGATTTTGTGTCATCTTCCCCATTCACACTATTTTTATATGCCATTTTTTGCTTATTCACGTACTATTTTAATCAAAATAATATTAAGAAAGATCTGTATGTATTCAGATAGTATTATTATTGTTCATTCTTACTCGTCAAAAGAGGATTGCTGAGATATTTGCGGATATACTTCTACGTTTGAAAAACGTGTCCAAAATGGTGACCAACGAATACTAGCAATGCATTGTGGTATATAACCGGAAAATATACTGGGTTCGATATTTTCTCAACGTATGCGTTTATTAATGTTGTTGATATTATGGTTGAAATTTAACATTGATAATACATCGCCGCTATGTGCCCCCTGCTATGAGCTGATGTGCAATTTTAATGCATGCAGTTAGTAAGGATCGTACTGTTGTATGGTATTATATATAATGACATTATGGAAAAGGATGGGGACAGGCCTGGCATCACGGGGGGAGGGAGGAACGTCGCCCCTTCAGTTTTGGGCAAAAAGATTTACCTAACTTAATTTGCGCCCTAAAAAAATAGTTGTACTTTGTCAATGGTCAGACAACACTAAATGACACGAACAGTCACTCAGTCTGTTTGATGGGCAGGAGGGCTATCCATCCAGGAACTGCACATATCAGTGTCGTTATTGAGTGTCAACATTACGATCCTGTTTGCTCAGGTGGACCGATTCCTTGCAGTAGTTTATCATTATACTTAAAATCGTTATATAATTAGGACTAGTTATAGCAGTCTGTGCTTTCTGTTGGTTTTACAACATTTTTTTTCTTAACGATTCAGAACATCTATGTAGCTGCAAAAATGAACGCTTATGGTACTTTTTCGCTCCAGGCAATACAAACCGTGAGATTTGTATTTTGCTGCGAGATTTCATTTGGGTAGCTGCACCATACAGCTCCGTTTCAACTGAAATATCACCCCCACCCTCAGAATTTCAGACGCCCCCCTACAGCTTTTTCCCCGGGCACCGCGCACTGATGGGGGACGGGGTGTCCAGGAAATGGTACCAACTTTTGTCAAGAAAATAAAAATAGAAACTCTATAGGCACTCAAACGTTTTACTGTTTTTTTTCAGGCAGGTGGCAAAACCCCCTCAGCAAAACCCTTGTATGCCAAGCTGTGGGCATTGATTCGTCGAATATACGTATATTTACGGCGAAAATACGGCTATACGTATATATACGTCGCCTCGACGTATAATCAACATCGAATTGCAACCGTAAAATCGACGACATGAATAAACGCATATATAACGTCGAAAACACATCTAACACAGTGCCTGAGGCTTTTTACTGTATGTATCGTGTGTGCCGCAACGAGGAGTATACGGCACTCTGCACAGTGTACGGAGTAAATTATTTTCGCAGTAATTAATTTACACGTGTATAATAAATATAGTAATAAATATAATACATTAATTACTGCGAAAAAGTAATTAATTTACACGTGTATAATAAATATAGTAAAAAATATAATAAATTAACTTCGTACACTGTGCTTTGATATGGATGTTCATTTGAAGGATTTGAGGAAACTATCAAGGATCTCAGAACAACCAAAGATACATTTGGGCATCTGCTATTGGTAAAGATTAACGAATACAGTAAGTGTGAAGTTTGCACACACACGAGAGAAAAAAATCAGTTTTAATTCACTTCATTAAACTGACGGTGTGCATAGCAGAGGATGGTTTCGATCCATCGACCTCTGGGTTATGAGCCCAGCACGCTTCCGCTGCACCACTCTGCTGACAGCTGTCATAGTGTGATTCAACACAACTGCTCTATCTTTGCTTTCTAAAAGTGCGCCCGAGATGAAAAGTCTAAACGGTAAACGCAGACGTCACTTTGAGCACTTGGTCTTTTATAGTACAAATATCACACGCTGCACTACATGGGCGTGTCTTCAAGATCGTTGTGAACCAAAGCTTCTGCTTTCCAAGGCAACTGATTCTTTCGTCGTTAATTCCCAAATCTTCAATGAGAATCAGTGAAATGAAAACCAAACACATGTACACACTCGCGTCCTAGCGTGAAAGAAAAAAGATGGAAGCATTTGAGAAATAACAAGAGTAGTCTGAACAGCTCCAGCCTGTCAACTGTTCTACAAAGTGATCGCTACCTCCACACCCAGTTTATAACACTGAAAATGATTCAGGAAGCATAGCGAAGGTCTAAAACCAGTGGTTGAAAAGCGTCTTGATACATAAAATGACAATTTCTCAAAAGTAATATCTTCATCTTTGAAATAGTCATCCATATATTTTCGTTTTTCTCTTTTTTACATATCACGCTTTCGAGAAATAAACTGTCTTGTAATGAAGGCTGCATTAGAAAATGTGTATCTAGCTTTGTTCAATTAAAACCGGCACATCCCAGTGGGAAAAAGATGTAGAATATACGACTATTAAACCCATACCTTTTAAATTGTAATCAACAAATGGCTAATCATCATAAAAAAACACAACTAACTTTAGTTACAAATTCTAGTAACATGGCAATATATATATATAGTAATGACAAACACAAACTAATTAAATGAACACGCTAATATTTGACTCAAAACCACATTTCGATTCAAATATAAATTTAAAAATTTACAACTTCTATATTTCCATGAAAATATTATTAATGTATCACAAACGCTACTTTCTAAAAAAGACAGAATTAAACTGTTTGTTTTGTGTCTCATGGTGATCCTCCTCTCGATATGAATGAAATGTTTAATATGATCCCTCGAGAAAAAAAAAAGAGTCAATTTCCGCCTGGAATGATTGATGCCCCATCAAACATTTTGTAATATTCCCGGAAGTTCATACAGTAGAATCCTGGTTCGTGGGTAAACAAGACTAAGGAAACGAGTTGGAAACTTGATGTCGAACTGGGATTTAGATCACCCGAAACATTAGGCTACATTGGGCAGTATGTGCCAGAGAGTGGCTTTTTCACTCAGACGTTGATCAAAAGCTCAGTAAACGGCGAAGCAGAGGCTTTTGTTCCGAATTCAGCTCACGTCTGATTTTCTTGTTTTGGCCAAGATCTGAACTTTGAATTCAGCGACTACTTGGTCTGCTTTGTAATTCAAATGTAGATACAAATGTCACGGTTTTTTTGTAGATATAAAGGTGTTCTCTGTTTTCAAAGGATAGGTACTTAATTGGCTTTATGATTTGGTTTTGATTTTGTATCGTTGTGTTATTAGGTTTGTGCTTCTTGTGTTTTTAACGTATCGTGAACTTATTTTTGAAACAAATGCTGACAAAGGCAAACATGGCACACATCTGTTTATACCAGCGGTGGATTGTGCATTTTTTAAAGTAAAATCTACTGTGCACTTTTGGGAGTATAATAGGTTCGATATAAAGTGGCAAAAATATAAAGGGGGAAAATACCCCAGACTGTGTGTAAAGGCCTCGTTGAGACTGTTGTTCTCTTGTTAAATATGGCGTACTGTGCACGAAATGTTACAGAAACACAATCTGATATTTTAATAATTTATAATAATAATAATAATAATTGCTTACACTTATATAGCGCTTTTCTGGACACTCCACTCAAAGCGCATTACAGGTAATGGGGTCTCCCCTCCACCACCACCAAGTGCTCTCGGATCCAAATATTAAGTTCTAATTCTTTTAAAGGTGATATCTTCTCTTCCTCTAGTGGAAATCACATGATGTGAGCAATTGTTTTTGTTTGTTTTTTTTCACGTTGTGATCCAAAGAGCCTCAGACGCACAGTCTGACAGTAACCGAACCAGAATGGATTCTCCTGGAGGCCGGACTGAGCTCATTCTCACTCCCTGTGCTGAAAACAGAATTATCTCTTCTCCGAACATCGTCTACAGCTGCTAGATATTGCTCTGCGTCCTACTACTCCAGCAATTCCTTTGACCAAAGACAGATCACTTGTGTGCTTTTAACCTTCTTGTGGCTACAGGCTCCTTGATGGCTCATGCTGATCGTCCTCTGGATCCAAAAGAAAATTTTAAAGCTGATGCATTTTTGATTGTAATTTGCATCTAGCTACAACGTCCCTTGAAAAAATATTTTATTAGTTGTGTGCAATCGGTATCTTTTACTTTACAGATGGTAGTGGAAATAGTTTTAAAAATGTTTTCTAAAGAAGACTGTATTGCCAGGACCTGCCTTTAGCGCTCAGTAGCGATTACGCTGTTGATATAGATGGAGAAGAAATGTAAGATGAATTGATGATCTAAGTTAAAATAGCCCTATCACGCCTCCTGTAACAGTGTTTGTATTCATAGCAAGTAATATTCTTTTTCAAACCCGAACGTTGCTTTTGCATTAAGTGTTACGAAACAATTACCGGTTTCGGTAGCTTCTGAAGAGCGCACTTTTCCAAACTGAAGCCTATAAGAACATTATTCAAGACGCACCATGGCCCAGAATCGTGCATCGGGACAAGGATTAACATCAATTGAAAGTACTCCCAAATAAAAGATTTGACCGAAAAATTAAATGAGTAGGCAAGAATTAAAACAACACCATAACTTCTTGACTTCCAAACTCTTTCCTGGTTCAGGCCATGTAAAATGACATGATCAGTGGAGTCATGCCGAGGTTGTGAGTTTAAGCCTCACCTGGAGCAGCCTGGTTTTCTGTCTTGACAGGTAAACAGTGTTTTGTGTTATTTGCTAAATGGAGAGAGGATTCTGTGTTAATTGTGCTCCTCCTGGAAGAGGTCAAGATGAGATGTTCACGAGGCTGGTGGTAAATATCCTATCCAGGAATATTTTTTGTTCTTTATCGGGGAATATCGAATATCGGGGCTGTATAAAGGGGCTGTAGGGGGTCAGATCTATAGATGTAGTAAACACATCAGTGGAGACGGTGTGTCTGCTCTCTGTGAGAGAGACGGGTGGAAAGAATAATCTGTGGTCTGGGAAGAAGAGACCCCCATTAGAAGAGCGGCGCTCCTCACGGGAGAGAATGAAAAAAATATTTTTCAGGGACGCTGATTTTTCTCTTTGGGGGAATTAACGTGGTGCAATGGTAGCATGTCTGACTCCAGATCAGAAAGTTGTGAGTTCAAGTCATGTTGAGGTCAGCTGATGTGTTTGCAGGTGCTGCTGGTGCCGAACCTGGAAATTACACCATGCGGTTGGGTTTTATTTGTACACCACATAGGTAATCTGAAAGGAATAACAGTGATTGGCTGGCCAAAATGACCGACAGGGGCACTCGTGGTGCATTGGTTGGTAGTGAAAAGATTTAATCATTTAATGTCTTTACTGTGCACATTTCAATCCGCTTAGTTTTGAATATTTATATGGAATTTTACCACTAAAGGGAAATTTTAGTAGCTGAGCATAAAAAGAAGAGGA
Organism: Lepisosteus oculatus; assembly: GCF_040954835.1. Taxonomy (NCBI): domain Eukaryota; kingdom Metazoa; phylum Chordata; class Actinopteri; order Semionotiformes; family Lepisosteidae; genus Lepisosteus; species Lepisosteus oculatus. The sequence goes on from NC_090709.1 coordinate 33,710,741, forward strand.
GCATAACGCATCTGAAGGTCATAAACGATATTAATTTTGGAACATAAACATACAGTATATAGCTGGTCTTGGTACTTTAAAGAAAAAAATACACACCAGTATTCCATTTCTCCCTAAATATTTTAAGCATCGAAGTCTTTAACTAACGTGATACCGGAGTCAACAAGCATACTTTTAGAATTTGATTAAAAGGGAATATAATATGGAATCGCGTATCTAAAGAATTTAATAACGGTATGATTATATCCGTGTACTGCGACAGGGCTGTGTAGGGCTGTGGTGCTGGACTTTTCTTTTAACAAACATTTCTTCGAAAAAATAGAATAGCGATATTATGGACAATCAATTGACTTTTATATTTCAAAATATCGCAATATGATCGATATTTGCGATATTTTGAACATATCTTCCCTTCTGACAGCGGTTCCTGCTTCTATTGTGTGTGTGTGTGCAACAGAGTAAATTTTTATAGAGAAATGGAGGCTGGACAGTATGCTTTACAATATAAACATTTATATTGATTTAAATCGTGTTCTGATTTAAATCGCAAATGCGTGTTTAATTATGTGTTTTTTAATCATAATCAGGCTAATGCATTTCTACATTTTCTGTATGAACCAGCTTAGAGGTTAAAACAGAAAGACAGCTTGTGTTTAAATTGAGTGTAAGGTAATTTATGCTTCTAAAGTCATGGTCAGCATTTATTATTGTACTGTGCTGTAAACTTTTTCTGTGCCTAGTCATATTATTTTATAGCGTTTTTATTGCGTTATTAAATCCGGTGGCGCTGTGTGTTAGTTTCCTGACTCCCATGTCACATGGTCTGTGATTGAATCCCATGGAACTATGACTTTATTTTTTAACAAACATTTCTTTGAAAAAATGAAACGTTTCCCTTGGTCAGAGATTAAATAAAACCTCACTCGCACCAAACAAATTAATATTTCTAAATATCACAAAATACGTTCATTGTCTTCCAATCGAGTCCAGTTGACATTAGAAGCCTGCCACAGCCGGACTGTTAAACCAACGCATTAGCATGTCAAAGCCCATTGAGGGTATTGAGCCATTATTGGCTTTAGTATTCCCCCCCTCTCCCCTCAATTCAATTCAATTGAAGGTGTTTTATTTGCATGACAGATGGGTACAAGCAGTGTTGGGTATGTATATTGTAACGCTTACGGCAGACAGGCACTGTGAAAGAGCCGGTGCACCAAAGCAGCGCACTGATGGAGCGTCTGCATTTCTAACTTAGTTTTTAAAATTAGTCAAGCAATATGAAGCATCTCCTTTTACTTAGTGCCTGAGCATAAAAAGAATAGGAGCATACTGCAACGCGTGTGAAGTCCATAAACGATATTAATTTTGGAACTTAAACATACAGATGCAGCCATTCAAAATGGGTGAGGTATTTCGCGGCATACCGCGACACGCCCACCGGGGTATCACGCGGTTCACGTGTGTCACGTGACTAACTATCCGGCGTCGCCTTGTAAAACCGCCAGGGGGAGCTTAACCTCTCATGTACAGCATTTGAGCCTTTAATTTTGAACTGTGTATTACAGCATGTTAATCATCAGTCATTAAAATGTTGGTATATTTTATGAAAGTAAGATTGCTCAGTTGGACAAAAGTACACAACCTACCTTTATCAGAAATATTTATGCATCAAACCCTTTACTGAAGATATTACTAATAGTATTAATAATGGATGACTTTGGACAAGCTGTATACTCAAAGTATAATTTCTTTAGCACATTTGTACAAGCACTTGGAATCTGTCCAAGCCATACTTTGTCAGGCATTTTGTTTTACTTCAACGGGCATAAATACTTCCTTGCTTTTAACAGGGCGTTTCATAATTTCTAGCTACGAAAATGATTTAAAATGCGACACCTATCATTCAACTAGAGCTTAAAATATCACAAGGAAAAATACACACCGGTATTCCATTTCTCCCTAAACATTGTAAGCTTCGAAGTCTTTAACTAACGTGATACCGGAGTCAACAAGCATACTTTTAGAATTTGATTAAAAGGGAATATAATATGGAATCGCGTATCTCAAGAATTTAATAACGGTATGATTATATCCGTGTACTGCGGCAGGGCTATGTAGGGCTGTTTCGCCTGCCTGCTCATGTGAGCTGTCTTGAAGCCTACTGGTCTAGGTGCGTGACTACCAACTGGCAGGTTGTGTGTTTGAATCCAGCTGGTGCTGGACCTTCCAGTTTTATTTATTTATTTTTTAATCGCGTAACATAAACATATTACCGTATGCAAACTGTACTGTATACAATATGTATATGTATATTTAATGTCTTAACTGTGCCCGTTTAAGTATTGAATATTCATATCTAATTTTACCACTGAAGGGAAATCTTAACATAAACATACAGTATATGGCTGGTCTCGGTACTTTAAAGAAAAAAATACACACCAGTATTCCATTTCTCCCTAAACATTGTAAGCTTCGAAGTCTTTAACTAACGCGATACCGGAGTCAACAAGCATACTTTTAGAATTTGATTAAAAGGGAATATAATATGGAATCGCATATCTCAAGAAATTAATAACGATATAATTATATTCATGTTGCAAAAGAACTGCAACGGACATAAAAACTCCCTTGCTTTTAACAGAGCGTTCCATAATTTCTAACTACGAAAATGCCAGGTGAAAGGATTTGTAAACATATTTTGTTAAAGCAAGTCAGTTTTTTCTGCAACACATAAAATACATTTTTCCAAGAAAGTTTAGCCTTTGTCACTAATGAAACCACTAAATAAAGACATAAATATAGAAATCTTAAGATTTGTTTTATTTAATGTTGGTAGCAGGATGAACTGTCAGAGTGTATATTTTGTCGCAAAGTTGCTGCAAGATGTTAACAGTGAAAAAGGTATTTAGAAATGAGTTATTTCAAGATGAAAAAGAAAACATACACGAAACATGGTTTCATTACGACCAGAATCGGTCTTGAGATATTTTGAACTTCATTTACAGTATTTGAGAGGTATGTCTTAACACCGATACTACAGTGCTTAAGTACTGCTCACGTATATGTTTCTAGGTTTATATTATGCATTTCATACGGTCAAATTACTTCTGAGCAACTAATAAGAAGCGCGAAACGGTATGCGTTTTACTTTCGTTTTGTGCTGGGACCCGTGGATTGATTAGAGATATCAAGTACATACAAGTCATTTTTTAAATGTTGTAGTTCGTCTTGAAAAAATGTTACGAGTACATCATCTATCAACAATCACACAGGTTCTGTTTCCATATTGCGGATTTTGGTTAGGTATTATCAAATCCAGTGGCACTGTTAGTTTACTGAGTCCCATGTCACATGGTCTGTGATTGAAACCTGTAAAACCGGTTTAATTCATCACAGCCAGCACTCTTCAGGTGTGAGGGTCATCTGCTCAGAATGAAACCCTAAAATGTTTGTGTATATTCTAATGGTAGTGGGGGCAGGGTGTGTGGGAACAGGTTTGGTTGAAATTGCATTGGAGATCTATGTTCTTCACACCTGAAACATTTTCTCTGAAAGCATTTTCTTCGCAGTTTAACCGATCTTGTTACAGCATGTTACAGTTTACTATTATTAACCATATTAATTTTAAGTGCTTAATGTAAAATCTTGTAAAAATATATTTTCATTGTTCAAATATACATTAAGTCTGACTATTATATAATAAGTTAAATACAAAACTAAAGAAAAAATAGGGTTAAATAGAATTCTAAATATTTTACTAACAATGTTAACTGTTTATGAATAATAAAATGTATTAACTAAGGAGTAGGATGGCACAGTTGTTAGTATGTTTTTTGTTTTGTTTCTTTTTCATAAATAGTAGTACCTGATGTCTCAGTGGCTTTCAAAATTAAATTATGCATGCAAACCTGTGAACTAGAAAGATAACTAAGATATCCATCCATTATATTCCATAATATCCATGAAATATATGGCGCTGAAATACAGTATGTGTGACGCAGTGGTGGCCTGACACGGTGAGGTGCCCTGGCAGCTGTGTGATGCAGTGGTGGTCGGGTATGTAGATGTAGTAAACACATTAGTGGAGACGGTTTGTCTGCTCTCCGTGAGAGAGCCGGGCGGGAAGAATAATCTGTGGTCTGAGAAGAAGAGACCCTCGTTGGAAGAGCGGCGCTCCTCACAGGAGAGAATGAAAACAATCTTTTTCAGGGACGCTGATTTTTCTCTTTGGGTGAATTAAAAACACTAGCCATGAGTGACCTCGTGGCACAATGGTAGCGTATCTGACTCCTGATCAAAAGGTTGCGTGTTCAAATCATGTCGAGGTCAGCTGATGTGGTTGCTTTTGCTGAACCCGGAATTTACACCACGCAGTTGGGTTTTAGCTGTACACCACCTAGGTAATCTGAACAAAATAACATAGCAGTACAGAACACCCAGTCAGGAGCTTATGCAGCATTTCATCTTGAACACGACAAGAGAAAAGGCACACTGCATGTCCGCGAAACATCACGTCTGACTTTAGAGACAGTGACATCAGAGAATGGAAGTTTTTTTTTGTTACAGGTTCAAGCAAACCTGAAAGTTAGGGAGTGTTTGGTCACTTTTGTATGAAAAAGTGTCTGAAGCCTGTAATTATAATTTGCCCTTTTTTAATTGTGGTTGAAATCCACTCCCATGTACCAAGACCTTACAGTATATTCATGTTTACTTAAATTACTAACTATTGGACTATTGGACATTAGTTGGTGTTTTTTTTTGTAACGATTTGCTATTTCATGCAGGAAAGAAAGGAACCCAGACCCAACGTTTGCTTTCAGGTGCGGTTCATTTACATAACGGACATCTATTTCTGAGGAGCCTGATTTAAATCACACAACCCCTGTAGAAGTCGAATCGACAATCTTATAAACCGAAATCAGCCGCGTTATCCATTAAACCACTAGCCCGTCACGTAAATGAATTGCACCATGGTGAGTTCAGCGCCGCTACTAGTAATACCCCACCCCCATCTTAAATTTCTAAGTGAGAACCGTGTTTTCTACATTTTTATCAGTTTTAAAAAATCAGTACTTTTAAGCAGACAAAGCCTTTATGTGTCGCTCTGAATTTCTAATTGATTTAGAATTCCAAGAAAAAAGCGTTTTCTTCCACAACGGCGTGAAATGATCACGTCTTTCACTCTACTTCTCTCTAGTAGTAAAGCTTATCTTGCTAGGTGAGCATTTGCTCTGGTAAATTAGGTAACTTTTCATGTTAACTCACTTCTTCTAAACACAACATTTCCTGGTGCATGTTTTCTCCATGAAAAAATACATTTTCCCTTAGATGATTTCTCATTTAGTTTCATCAAAGAGTACAGAAAGAAGAAAGAAAGGAAAAGTGTCATAAATGAACTCTGTCGCCCTTGGGAGATGTCAAGCGCATTGGACATGAAAAGTGCCCAATAAAAGCCATTTCTCTTACGGTCAGGGCTCCTGTTCCGTGTAAAGGAGGCAGCTTGCTCAGCCGGCAGACTCAGGGCTTACTGAACGCAAATGGCTCAGAGCGGTGTGTCCAAGCTGCTGTAAAAGAGGAGAATTCTGCCGGCACTGTGGCTGAGTCGGTTTAAGTACCTGTCTCGTTAACTGGAGATCCTGGCTCCACATCCCAGCTGTGACTTTCTTCCTGTCTTTTTGTGCAGAAACTACCATCTTGGACAACCCAAATCTTCAATGAGAATCAGTGAAACGAAAACCAAACACATGTATACACTCGCGTCCTAGCCTGAAAGAAAAATTATGGAAGCATTTGAGGAATAACAACAGTAGTCTGAACAGCTCCAACCTACAGTATCAACTGTTCAACAGTGATCGCTCCCTCTACACCCAGTTTATAACACTGAAAATGATTCAGGAAGCACAGCAAAGTTCTAAAACCAGCGGTTGAAAAGCGTCTAGATACATAAAATGACAATCTCTCAAAAGTAAAATCTTAATCTTTTAAATATTGTCATCCATATATTTTCGTTTTTCTCTTTTTTACATAACACGCTTTCGAGAAATAGACTGTCTTGTAATGAAAGCTGCATTAGAAAATGTGTACCTCAATTAAAATCGACAATATGTCTTTTGCGTTATTCAGCTTTCTTAGCGCTTGGGTCTCGATTCAGATATTGCAATGAAAGCAACAGGGGAGTGAGTTTTCCTTTTCTAAATCAAAGGTGATCTGCTCACAAGGAAGTATAAAAACTTTTTTATACTTTTGAAGACCGCAAATTGTCGAAACACTGTTGCTTCATAAGCTAATAAGTAAGGTTTCTGAGCACGCATTGTATTACTAATGCTATTATTAATTTAAAAAAAAGCTTAAATTCACATAATGGAATTTGGACGGCTCAAAGTAGCCTATTCCTTGTACAACTTTACTTGCCCGGTGAGTAGAGTTTTAAGCAACGGCAGCAGATGTAACAGTAATAGCAACAGCGTAGAGTGTCACAATACACTCTATGAAAGAATTGCGGCTTCAGATCGTTTTGTTCTGTTGAAGCTACCTACAGGCTCCGAATTGTTGACATTGGCTGTGATCTTCTTTTTTCAAGTTTTATGAAATTCTTCACATATTTGAAATATTTCATTCGGGTTCGCCTAATACACGGTGCAAACCGTACCTGCAGCAGAATGCTGTGGCACATGAATCCGTTTTGTTTATCGGTTGTAAGGATTGAGGAGCGTACTACAAATCGAGCAAGCGAAAAGAAAATTAAACAGGAGTCACTTTTTGGAGTCACTGAGTCATGTAGTTTTGAGACTAAATATCTGACTTTCAGTTTGAAGCGGTACAATGGATTCCAGGTCACATTCGTTCTTGATTCAGGATATATATGAATGTGCTAATGGTTAAAACTATGTTTACATGAGGTACAAGCGGTAACATTTTCATTGCGAGAAGAAAGTCAGTCCGTGCGCATTTCTCAGCGTGCACATTGTCAGGAACACTAAACCCACAGTGCCAGCAAACCTTTCGATAGTCTGTAGGTACTGCCACTGCAAATATAACAGGTTGTTCATACAGACGTATGATATCGTTGCTATCTCGTAATTAGATGATAATTTGGTATTTCTTAATTAGGAGAATTCAGGATTTTTTTCCTTGGTGGCAACAATGCGCTTCCGCAATAAATCATAGACTCTGCTTTTAAAAATAGCTGCACCAGGCACATGGACACAGATAAACACTGATTTAAAATTCAAGAATATTGTAGCGTTTGGCAGGTTCTTTTTCAGAACTAAAGAACAGTGGAGACGCGATTAACCAAGCACTGGCTTTATTTTACAACCACACTAAAACCAAACACAGGATCTACACACACATGAGGAGACTGACGAACACGTACACACATTTAGGGTGGTAATTACCTAACAACACACTCTACTTTTACAGGACTACACAGGGCACTAGAATTACTAGGACATTATTTACACAGGCAGGGTCAGCCGCTGGTCATCGTGCTGACCCTCAGACTCTTCCCGGCTACCACTCCCAGCATGCCCAGCGGTACTACGAGCGCCTAGGGGCGCTTCCTCCTCACCACCAGGCGAGGGCGTTACAATATGAATGGTCAATTGCTTACAGTTGGGTTTTTTACGTTTCGTATTTTGCGATTTGTGTATCAATCTTTTAACAATTCATTAAAATGCTAACAATATGTAAAATAAAAACAACAGCACCGTTAAATGCTGGGGAGACGGGTAGTTTTTTTAACAATCAGATTCCAATCTCTAATGCTGTGTGTGAGAGCTTACGTAACTTTCCTTTTCTCACATTTTCTGACAACTATTCCAAAGGGGCACCCTGTCAACTCCTAACACTTTTACAAAATCTGCCTGCGTTTCATTTTTGTCGTTTTATTTTTTTTAAAGTTCAATATTGATCATAACTAAAGAAAATAATGATCACGAACAAAAAAAAGGGCTGAAGATGCGAGTCGCTCTTGAATCAGAGCTGGGTGACACGGGCTTCTGTTCTGATATGATTGTACGAGAAGCAGGGGGAATGAGCTGAATCAGGAGGGAGACATTTCGTATGCTCGTGTATATGTTAACGCATGACCTACATCGTAAAACTAAATTAAAAGCTAACATTAAGTTGTCAAAGTCATTCATTTATATACAAACAAGAGACAAACATAGTAATGATTCTACATTAACTTGTCCTGCACTGATCAGACTAATTGAAATGTATGAAAGCCCGTTTTCGCCAGGGAGTTACAAAAAAACGTGCTATGGTATCGCAGAATTGCGACTAAGTAACTCAGAATTGCGACTTAGTAACTCACAACTCCGACTTTATATCTCACATTTGCAACTTTAAAATAACCCATAATTAATTGTCTGTCATTTCATTATTGTGACGGATTCGGGTTCTAGGATTTGTACCTTCGCTGCTCCCACTCTAGTTCGTGCCTCACTGCATTGTTTCGAACCCAGGTCTTGCCAGCTGAGCTAAAGAACACTTTCTTTAGTCCCGGCGGCCAGCATCCCTGTTATGCGCAGGGGAGAGCACCGGGGTAAAGTTAGCTTGAAGTTCGAAAACGATTTTGGCACGCCTGTAGCGCTTTCACGAAATCTCTTAGAGTTACAAAAACACTAGCTTTGTGTATAAAATACATTGTGGATGATTTCTCAGCCTTTACTTTTTCGGTTTTATGAAATTTTTTTGACCATGCACGAATATTCTTTTGTCCATATCTCCGCAATGGAAGCACAGAACGCCTTCAAACCAAAAGCATTTTAAAGACCACGACTTGTGGATATTTCCACAGCCTTTACATCAAACTATCAGTGAGCTAATTATCTTTTTTTAAACCTCCAGTTTTTCATCGATGCGTAATTACGCACGAACTGGAACCCGGGGGACCGCTGTGTGCACACGTTCACAACGCGAGAAATACTGTTCAATACGGCTTCGTGCGAAAAAACCGTATATGGCCATAGGAAGCAGAACAGCGCAGTCTCCCATTACCCAGACTGTAAGCACGGGAATAAAGATTTGTTTGATTTCTGAAACCCTTCCTTTACATCCTGTTTTCATTCAGGTAAGGGTCAACTATATTCACAATACTACTGACAGCAGGAAGATTAAAATATTCTTTTCTCAGCAGCTTATTAAAAACAGCTCCCATGATGTTCAAACCGACGTTTTACACAGAACACTGACACAGCTTTGTGTTCTGAATCTCTTTTTCTCATGCTTTTATTTAATGTGGCACAATGCACTGGGATAGGGGTATTCTGTTCACAAACCAATAGCATTTAAACCACAGCACCCACAATGCTGCAAGTAAGTGTTTTGCACACTAAGCAGGTCCTCTGACTTTCCCCAGCTTTGTTTTGGGTTGTGGAACCTTTCTTTATATTTTTTATGATTTTTTGAAGATAACACTACAGGTAATATAGTGCCATAGGTGGGTCGACTTCATGGCTCAATAGCATTTCAAATACAGCACCCACACTGCTGAAACCAAGTGTTTTACACACCAGACAGGCCCCCTAACTTTATACAACCTTTCTGTGGTTGTGGCCCCTTTATTTATTTTTTTAATAAGAATTTTAGTTTTTCAATATGGCACCATTAGACAGGCGGTACATGGGGATTGGGGGGTGCTATTCATGAGTCAATAGCTCTTCAAGCACAACAGCCACAGTGCTGCAACCAGGTGTTTTACACCAAACATTTCCCCTCACCTTATACAACCTCGCTTTGAGTTGTGGAACATTTCTTTATTTTTTAATGGTTTTTTTTGACTGTAATCAAGTGTTGTGCTCGCTAGGCAGGCCTCCTGACCTTTCACAGTCATGCTTTGTTGCGTGCAACTTTAATTATCTTTTTAGGATTTTTTTAACATGGCAACTTCCACCGAGATGGGTGGGGGGTGTGGGGGTGCTCTTCAATAGCTTTTTCATCTATACACACAAACGGATGTAACCAAGACACTCAGAACCTGTCACGCAGGGGCTGACTGCTGAGGATAGGGATCCAATGCGGTGCCCTTGGTAGGGTTGCCGCGAGACGCAGGCGTAGTCGGAGTAAACAGGCAGGGGCCCGAGTCCGGGAAGGCATAGTACAGGCGTAGGCACAGAATCGACAGGCGAAGGCGTAGTCGAGGGACTGGCAGGGGTCGGAAGGCGTAGAAGTTGCGTCGGTAGGCAGAGGCGTAAACGAAGAGACAGGCTGGGGTCAGGATCCGAGAAAGCGTAAAATAGGCGAAGGTACAAAATCGAGTGGCTAAAGCGGTTGTCGGAAAAGCGGGGTCGAGGTCCAGGGGAGAAGTCATAGTAAGGCAAAGGTGTAGTTAGTAGGTAAGCTCCGGGAGAGAATCTCAATCGTGAGCAATGACCGGGGGACAGATGAGGGTTTAAGTAGAGGACTGATTGACATGTGCACATTTGGTATGGGGAGAGCTTGAGGGAATGCGGGAGCGCTTGCCTGCGTGAGGGAGATTAATGACAGAACCAACAGAATCATCCTGAACTCATAGAAAAACAAGAATGCCCCCGAGACACCTGAATCCCCCTCCTGGACCACTCTGGTATCAACACCCCCAAACCCATCCATACCAGCTAACAAGACTCAGAATCGGTGCAACCCTCCAACCTGGACCAAGAGCAGGATGGGACAAGAACCTACACCACACTACGTACACAGGTTTGTATTTTTGGCTGAAGATGAAAATGTCTAACATAGATTGTTTTGGTTCTAGCAAACAATAAAAATAGTTGTTAAAATCCAAACACACATAATGAGATCACTCTCTGTCAGTATGTGTAACATTCTGGGTCTGGGCTCCTCTGTATTTGGGCTAAAGAGAGTTCAACAACATTATTAAATGCACTGACATCATAATCTGACAAGATCCATTGTTTAGGGGAGACTTGACCACCCACTGTCCCCCTGGTATCGTGAAGCTCATTGTCCTTTAGCTTTCCAAAACCAGAATCACTTGGGACTCCGGGGGGATCGGTGTATGCAAAATATGAATTCCTTATGCAAGAAATTGTATATGGTCAATATAGCGATCATATCTTATCAGCAGATGGTAATCTCCAAGGAACAAGTAATAGGTTTATTCCACGCTGAAAAATGATCAAATGATTGATGAACCCAAGTGATTTGAAAGAAATGTTAAACAACTCAAAGCGAGGTTGTATAAGGTTAGGGGAGCTGTCTGGTGTGTAAAACACCTGGTTGCAGCACTGTGGCTGTTGTGCTTGAAGAGCTATTGACTCGTGAAGAGCAAGATGTACTATCCCCATGTACCGCCTGTCTAATGGTGCCATATTGAAAAACTCATAAAAAAATAAAGAAAGGGGCCACAACCACAGCAAGGTTGTATAAGGTTCTGGGGGCTGTCTGGTGTGTAAAACACTTAGTTTCAGCAGTGTGGGTGCTGTATTTGAAATTCTATTGAGCCATGAAGATGACCCACCTGTCCCAGTGTATTACCTGTAGTGTTATCTTCAAAAAATCATAAAAAATTAAAGAAAGGGGCCACAGCCACAGCAAGGTTATATAAAGTTAGGGGGCCTGTCTGGTGTGTAAAAAACTTGGTTTCAGCAGTGTGGGTGCTGTATTTGAAATGCTATTGAGCCATGAAGATGACCCACCTGTCCCAGTGTATTACCTGTAGTGTTATCTTCAGAAAATCATAAAAAAATAAAGAAAGGGGCCACAGCCACAGCAAGGTTGTACGAGGTTCGGGGGCCTGTCTGGTGTGTAAAACACTTGGGTACAGCAGTGTGGGTGCTGTATTTGAAATGCTATTAAGCCATGAAGATGACCCACCTATCCCAGTGTATTACCTGTAGTGTTATCTTCAGAAAATCCTAAAAAATATAAAGAAAGGTTCCACAACCCAAAACAAAGCTGGGAAAAGTCAGAGGACCTGCTTAGTGTGCAAAACACTTGCAGCATTGTGGGTGCTGTGGTTTAAATGCTATTGGTTTGTGAACAGAATACCCCTATCCCAGTGCATTGTGCCACATTAAATAAAAGCATGAGAAAAAGAGATTCAGAACACAAAGCTGTGTCAGTGTTCTGTGTAAAACGTCGGTTTGAACATCATGGGAGCTGTTTTTAATAAGCTGCTGAGAAAAGAATATTTTAATCTTCCTGCTGTCAGTAGTATTGTGAATATAGTTGACCCTTACCTGAATGAAAACAGGACGTAAAGGAAGGGTTTCAGAAATCAAACAAAGCTTTATTCCCGTGCTTACAGTCTGGGTAATGGGAGACTGCGCTGTTCTGCTTCCTATGGTCATATACGGGTTTTTCGCACGAAGCCGTATTGAACAGTATTTCTCGCGTTGTGAACGTGTGCACACAGCGGTCCCCCGGGTTCCAGTTCGTGCGTAATTACGCATCGATGAAAAACTGGAGGTTTAAAAAAAGATAATTAGCTCACTGATAGTTTGATGTAAAGAGTGTGGAAATATCCACAAGTCGTGGTCTTTAAAATGCATTTGGTTTGACGGCGTTCTGTGCTTCCATTGCGAAGATATGGACAAAAGAATATTCGTGCTTGGTAAAAAAAATGTCATAAAACCGAAAAAGTAAAGGCTGAGAAATCATCCACAATGTATTTTATACACAAAGCAAGTGTTTTTGTAACTCTAAGAGGTTTCGTGAAAGCGCTACAGGCGTGCCAAAATCGTTTTCGAACTTCGAGCTAACTTTACCCCGGTGGGGAGAGCGGTGCCATCATCACTGCAACCAGATCGTACAAATTATATGTCGCAATGGAACAAGTAATAGGTTTATTCCATGCTGAAAAAAATAAGAAAGAAAACACGTTTCGGCTTTTTTTCAGCATGGAATAAACCTATTACGTGTTCATTTGCAGCCTACGCATGCTGATGCAGCTACCCACCTGAACTACAAATTGTATGTCGGCCGTTCAGTTACACTATATTGATTAATCGTACAAGATCATAGGATCTATAGGCCTGATGACTTGTCTTGTACAGTTCCCTGTTAAAAATCAAATTAATTACATTATTTTTTATGGAATCCCATTTCCGCCAGTGAGGCTTCCATAGTACCCGGATGGAATAGTGGACGGTGGGCTTTTTAAAAAAAAAATATTGAAACACCCGAAATACAAAAACGGAGACAGAATATGAAATAAGATACAGAAATAGACACTTCACATCCAGAGGAATTCACAATTATAAAATCTGAAACTTGTACTTTTTACATATTTCCATTGTATGTCCTTTTTTACTTAAAAAAGAAACTCTTCTTTAGCTCGGCTAGCAAGGCCTGGGTTCGAGCCAATACAGTGAGGCACGAAGTAGGGTGGGAGCGGCGAGGGCACAAGAATCCGTTACAATAACAAAAGGACAATGACATATGGGCTATTTCGAAGTTGCAAATGTGAGATATAAAGTCAAAATTCTGAGTTTTTAGGTCGCAATTCTGATATTCTAAGTCACAATTCTGAGATACCATAGTGCGATTTTTTTACTCCCTGGCGGAAACGGGCTTCCATTGGTTCTCAGTGCTGCGAAGCAAAAGCAATCTCTGGAAAATCAGACAAAGTATTATCAGATCATGTCAAAAGCTGATCCGTATTTCTTTACTGGGAAGCAAAGAAATGCTTGTATTACACATTTTAATATGACATGCAATTACACGTGAAAAATAGTAAAATTATTTTCATTGCGGTACATGTTGATAGAACAGCCCCCTCGATAAAGGAAAGTGTGGACGGACGTGTCACATGTTCTGTACTCTGTCTGGCAGCGAGTTTAACACACTGTCCTCGGAAATTAGAAACTAATTGAACAATAAATTAATCTGAGCAAATTTTACACGTGTGGGTGATTTAATTCTGTCTAAATTGCGTGGAACTCCTCCGCTGAGCTCAGATACACACGGGAAAGTGTTCAGGCGGCTTCACGGAGTCCCGCCTCAGACTGGAAGCAGGTTCTAATTAGACGCTGAGAACAATCCGGGTCTCTGTGTGTAATTGATTGTGTTGATTGAGCGGTAGTGTGACCATGTGTGTGGTAGCATAGTCCTGCTAGTATAAAAACCTAGTCACCGCGTTCACACTTTATGCTCTCGTGCTTCAACAAAGTTTGGTGGTTTATTTGTCTTACTTCTGAAGCAGTTTAGTGGGACGTCAACTTGGCAATGCGCACGTTTCTCTTTGTGCTGTGCCTGTGCGCAGGGGCTGGGCTCCCCGCACTGATCTCCACCGGGCCGGCTGGCTGGGACTCTGGGGAATTAGCGCTCCAGGCCGACTTCCCGGCTCCTGAAGACGCAGCCCAGTCGGAGGACTTGAGCCTGGCAGATGCGCCCTCCGAAGACCTGTCTGCAAGCGAGAACGACTCGCAGTCCTTGGCTCCCGACTTTCGCCGCCTTCCCGTGTCCAGAGACACGTACTCGCCCTACTTCGACAAGGAGAAGATGAAGCCCGAAGCCGGCAGCCGCCCCTTACCCGCCTACATCAAGAGCGTCCTGTTTCCTCCCCAGCGAGGGCGGCAGCCGGCTCGCCCGGCCATCGGGGGCACCCGAGGAGTGGCCGTGTGGTGCGACTCCAGCAGGATGTACGTGAGGGTCAGTCAGCTCCTGTTCGGCTTCAGCTGTCGGCCATCGGAGATGACCCTGGGCAACTGCAGCGTCAGCTGAACCACACGCAGTTACTTCTACTTCATCTACGGGCTTCACGAGTGCGGCACTGAGCGATCGGTAAGCGGGTCTTCATCTACAGGCAGTGTATCGATGTGAGCTGTAGGGCTAGTGTCGGGGTTGCCTTGCCTGGGAATATCCCTTCCTCTGTGACCCTGCAGGTTGTCCAGGGCCGCCTGGTGTACTCCAACGCTCTCCGCTATGCCCCGCCCTCCTCCAGTGCACCTGTGCATCGCTTCATTCCCTTCTCTGTGCCGGTCAAGTGCTCCTACAACAGGTAGGCAGGGCTCTGCTGCTGGTGAGAAGCTGCTGGGGAAAGTGTCCAGAAGCCCCTCATCCCCTCTGTCCTGCAGGTTCCACTACTCCTACAAGGTTGGCTATGTCCCCACGTGGGCCAGGAGAAGGACCTTCTTCAAGGACCTGAAGAACAAGCACAGCTTTGTCCTGCTCACCACCAACTGTAAGCTCCTTGAGCAAGTGGCTCCTCCTGCCTTCTGCGGGTGCTGTGTGCAGGTGTAATGCTGTCTCTCTCTCTCCAGCCCGCTGGGTCCGGCTCTCTCCCAAGGATGAGTATTTCCTTGGTCAGCCCATGTACTTCCAGGCCACTGCCTACTTTGCCACAGCGGCGCAGAGGCTGTACATCCACTCGTGTTACGTAACGGAGAAACCAGACCAGCACTCTCAGCCCCGTTTCCCCGTAATCGACAACTTGGGGTACGGCCTCTTCTGGGAGGAGAGGTGTGCAGGAGCCCCGAGAGCCTGCAGGGGTTCATCCTTGTCCTTGTCCCCAGGTGCATGGTGGACAGCAAGGCAGATGGCTGCCTGTCCAGGTTTGTCCCCTCCAAGCAGAAGGATGTGCTCCGCTTCACGATTGATGCCTTCCTCTTCCAGAAGAAGCTGTCCAGGAAGGTACTGCTCTCAAAGGCTGCTCAGCCTTCCTGCTCTACTGATCCATGGTCTGCTTTCACGTCCATGATCTAGATGTGAACCAGACTGTGACAGCTGTAGTGCCTAGAGCTGCCAGCTTGCCTTCACTGATGGCAGAAGGTCCTTCTCTGTCCCTCTATTGGCCTTGATCCCTTAATGCTGTGACCTTCCCTCTTGTAGCATGAAGTGACTGAGCTGTATATGCACTGTGTCATGGTTGTGGCTCCTGCTAAAGCAACACCAGGGACCAAGTCCTGCACCTACAACAGGGAGGCGAAGAGGTACTTCTGCAAGGAGCCTGCTGAGGGTGCTCTGGGACATGCCAGGTGGAGGCTTCACCTGTCCTCCTCTCCTCCAGGTGGGAGGAGCTGTATGGTGACATGAGGTCTGTGCCTGCTGTGAGTCCAGGTGTGCTGGCAGCCGGAATGAAGGTGGGTCTGGTTCTCTATCCCTTGTGGATGCATCTCTGCCCAAGAGACAACCATGCTTGGACAACTGAGGAATGATCCTGTGCTGGACAAAAGGACTGTGTAGATGAGTAGACTGTGGGTCTCTGGGTATAGCAGATCCCTCAATCCTGGGTGTTGCTTGTCCACAGGTACCAGGAGCCTGGTGACCAGCAGTCGGGTGGCTGTGGCACCAGTAGAGGGTCCTCTGGATGTGGGAGCTGACTGGAATGAGGATGAGGAGGGAGACCCTCAGAGCTCCAGTGAAGATGCTGAGAGCACCAGTGAGGATGTGGAGGGAGCAGAGGACTTTGGAGATGTTGGCCAGTGGACAGGTAGGGTCTGGCAGGAGGAGCTCCTGTAGGGGTGGGTGTCCTGCAGTGTAGCTGGATTGTTCTCCTTCTTCCTCTCCAGGTGCCTGAATGAAGGCTCCAGCCTGGCCCTTGTGACTCTCCTGCCTCCACTTGCCTTGTAATGGCAACATCTCAATAAAGCTGTGAAAGACCCTTCTGCTTGCCCTTGTTTCTTTATGGTTTATAGGTTTGAATGGGATGGAGGAATTCAAGGGAAGTGAGACCCATTAATCAATGAAAGTATTTGTGGGGGGGTTCCCCTTTCAAGAATGCATCTTGTATTGCTGCCAATGAGGACTGAAAATGGCTGGAGTAATAAAGCATTGTACTGGGGGAAGATGGCCGCACTATTCCTTGGGCAGGGCAGTGTGACTATTTTTTTTACTGGGGGAGAGACAGAGGTGTTCAATATACTGGAAATCCTCCTGTTTCCGAGAGGGGTAGTGCTTATGGAGTGTGAGTTGCTACTGTAGTGCCCAGTAAGAGTGAGATCTGGTGTCCTATTCTAGGCTGCACAAACTGTCTAAAATAAACACAAGGAAGGAATTGTCAACAGGGGCTTGGTGTAAAGTAGGCCTTCCCTTCCTTAGCAGAGGAACAATACTGGTGCACAAACATCAGTGAATAATGGTACAGTTAGAATCTTGGAGGTCTTGTCTTATGGGCGTTGGTTTCACAGCAGTGGTATTGGACAGTCATGAGGAGTATTAGGATTGAGACTGGAGATCCCAGCACTTGATGGGGAAGACAGGTGTTCACAACCACCTCTACCAGCAGCACAGACTGTGTAGATTGAGCTTGAACACTTACTACACAAAGCCTCTCCACTGTTTCAGTGTCCCGTGTCATGGATTTCAAGTGAATCCTAGTCTTCCTTTGTGACTACCTATAATTTGCACAAATCATGATGGCCCACTAACACTGTCAATTTTTAGCCCTACTGCACTGCCCTATTAAAGCTTCAAGGTTTTAGGACAAACTATTTTATATAATGGTTCCAAAGGTGGCTTCTCAAAGTACTTGACATAATTACAATTAGAATACACAGGATAAAACAGTTCCAATAGACAGAGGAGACCATGGATGGTGGTACTAAGGAAAGTAGAAGCAGAGGGGTAAAGAATGGAACCAGTTCAGTAAAGGCTCTTCTACAGAAGAAGGTGTTGAGTCTGAATTTGAAGGAGTTTAGGGAAGGTGACTCTGGTATCCTTGGGGAGAGAGTTCCAGAGCTTGGGGGCATAACAGGAGAAGGCCTTGTCACTCATACAGTGTAGATGGGCTTGGGGGACAGTTAGGAGACCAGAATAAGAAGAGCGACGGTTATGAGGTGGGGAGTAGGGTGATAATAGATCAAACTGCTACTGAGGTGCAACTGAAATGTGACGGCATGTTCTACAATTTATGCAAGAAAGGGTAATGTTAGGCTTTTATGGACCGTTGGTACAACAGCAGTGCTCAAGGATTCATTTCTAATATTGAGGACAATGGGTTATATACCCATCGTTCTTACCAAAGGATCAGAGACCTTTTGCTATATAAAAAGACTCCTTTCCACCACTAATTTATACAGGTTTGTTTCATTTGGGTTTTATCATTTAAACATTTAAGTGAAGTCATTGTCCTGCTCGCAGCCGAGCCCGACACACGGTACAGTCTGGTTTCTGTCGCTGAGCGCTCACCCTGCGGTCCATATGGGTCCTAATGCCCCAGTATACGGCAGTGGCAATTTCCTTAAGGAAACAAATACTCCACATTAGTCTGAATGCCACATTCTTCATTGGTCCCATAACATCACAGAAATATAAAGACAAAACTACTCACTCTTTAATCTCGTCTAATCCAAGACACACCAAATATCACAGTCTTCTTTTAACACGCGTGCTGTGATTCCTCTATGTAGCAGAAATGACAACCGAGGAGCCAAGAGATCATTTCAGCATTTCGCGTCTGAACGGAAAACACAAACGACCAACTTGGAATGATTTGCTTTTGACGCTTTTCAAAGCGTTCTTTGTGCACGACAACTGCGCCACCAAGCAAACTACATAAATATGAGAAAACACGCAAGAGAGTTGTCACTCAGAGTGCCGAAGGGTCGATGTATACTGGGGCTCAGTTGAAATACAACGTCAGGACTTTTCCGAATTATGTCACACAAAGAGAGCACAGCCTTTTCCGCCCTGCCACATGTAACTTGGTAACTCGCCGTGATCGTATAGTGGTCAGTACTTTGTGTTGTGGCCGCAACAATCCGGGTCACGGCAGAATAGGGGCGTCTGCTTTTACTACTTGCACGAATTAAGGCAAAAAAAAGCCAATCGATGTGAACGAACGGCGCTTTACAGAGGAGTACTGCCTGACTGGATCGTTGATGAACGACAGAGGCCACTCTGACCTCTTCTCGGTTTTCTTCAATGACTTACTAAGGATCTTCTTCACATTCGCCCATGCAGGGGAAGCCAGTTACACCAAAGCAAACGCAGGAAAGTGCATTTCAAACAGAGACCAGGAGGAACTTGTTTACACCGAGAGTGGTCGGAGAATGGAACAATGCGCCTAGCCCTGTTGCTGGAGCCGATTCTTGATGAGATCTTGGGCTCACTAAGAGGCCCCCGCTGGATGCTAATCTTTCTGTTTTTCTTGCAGGTCCTGCGCTGCTTTTGAGCCGACAGAGCTCGTCCTGGTCTGTCGGCACAGCCCAATTGCAAATGATCGGTTCCGCGTACAGAAGGAACGTGCGTTTGGTACAAGAGTGCACGAAGGCACCGGAAATACATTGAGAACAAATGACCAGTCGCTCAAGACCTCTGTGAAGTACAGGAGCATGCAAAACGAGGCTGTTTCCACCCGGTCTCGAACCGGGGACCTTTCGCGTGTTAGGCGAATGTGATAGCCGCTACACTACGGAAACCTGCAGGGACCGCTGCTGGTGTCTCGCTTGTGTTTCGGGCTGAGAAAGGGACACGTCACTTTAGGTAGGGGGTGCTGGAGAGAGGAACAAAGGGCGCGATGAAACAAAATGCCAAAACCCAGGATCGAACCAGGGACCTTTAGATCTTCAGTCTAACGCTCTCCCAGCTGAGCTATTTCGGCAGTGCAGAGAGTACACAGCCACCAGCTCCAGCCTTCCTGGGTTGCGGCATGAGCGCACCAAGAAGAGCGGGAGAGTGTTGCAGGAACGTCACTCAGAAGGAAAGCCACCCAGGTGCGCCCTCTGAGCTCTGTCCAGCGCATCTTCCTCGCATGGACTCCTGCCTGCGACGGGCAGGAAACAATTAGCAAGAACAGAACGACACCCCATGGGTGTCTCATGACCACACCTTAGGTTGTGACACGTGCAGGTGTGAGGGGTTGCCGGGCTACTTTGGAGCAGAGCTTGGGCGGAGGGGGGGCGGGAAAGCAGACAAAGAGGTGACACCTCAAGGTCTGCACGATCACAGCTCTCCGCCGCCCCAGGCTTCCGCTCGATAAGCTACTGGACAAACCCGCCCCTCCTCACACAGACCGTGGAAAAGCCCCCGAGTGGGAGGGCTCTCTCTTCCTCCCAGGAGCTCTTGGACACGACGCACAGACAGGGCGCGGGGAGCCGCCGCCTGCAAACACGCCTCCAGGCAGGACTCCACTCCGCAGGAGCCGCAGAGCAGAGGAGATGGGGGCAGCTTAGCTCCTGTGCAGAGACCTGAGCTGTTGTTGCTGCGGACGCTGTCTTTTCTGCACTCGGGGTAGGAGTGAATGTTGAGTTGCCCTGGGTTCGATTCCCAGACGGGGAGTAGCTTTTCTTTCACCTCCTTAGAGAAAGGACTGCCTTTCACTTCTCTGTTTTCTTTATACAGCGTCGTGCACCTTTTCATTGCTCTCGCTTTCAGACCCTACGCAACGGCACACGACTCGACATCAGGAAGCACATTGAAGTAAAAGCAGGAAGCGCTGCGACATGCACTGTGCAGATCCCGCCACACTAAGAGGTGAGTGGGTCTGTTCGATGCACAAAGAACGCTTTGATAAGCGTCAAAGGCAAGTCATTCCGAGTTGGTCGTTTGTGTTTTCCGTTCAGACGCGAAATGCTGAAATGATCTCTCGGCTCCTCGGTTGTCATTTCTGCTCCGTAAAGGAATCACAGCACGCGTCGGCTTCCAGCATGGTGGGTCGGGACACGATGCCGGGGGTCAGAGAGAGCGATGTCTTCCTCGTTAGTATAGGACGTGTCACCTGTCCCCACCTGTCACGCGGGAGACCGGGGTACATCAGGACGCGCATTGAAGTGAAAGCAGGACTGCGACATGCACTGTGCAGATCCCGCCACACTAAGAGGTGAGTGGGTCTGTTCGATCACAGTGCTAGGCGAATCCCCAATCCCCTTTTGTGCGTGGCGACAAAAGAAGTCTGTTTCTGCCCGGTTTCGAACAGGGACCATTCGCGTGTGAGGCGAACGTGATAACCTCTACACTACGGAAACAGTGGCAAGATGTGCCCAACGGCCCAGTGCTGAGCTTCGCCAATGCGATTCAGCTGCTTCCAGTGCCTTTATTGGAGTGCGCTGATGGACCGTGCTCTCTCTCCAGAGACCAGCACGCCTGTCATGGACGGAGCAGGAAAGACGGCGCCACATTCTACAGCCCTCTCCACGCAATCGACGAAATCGGGTTACTGAAGTGGAGAAAATCGCCTCTCCAGAAAGTGCAAATATCATCTTGGAGACTATAAATCCTATTGCCGAAGGTCAGCCCTGTCTACCAGAGTAACCCTCCCACCTCCTGCAGCGATGATCAGCTCGTCTCACACGCGAGAAGTTTCGGCTGGAAACAAGCGCCCCCTCTTCTCGCACGTTTTAATGCGGCTCCTTCGTACACGGTGCTGATCTTTTGGATAGCAGGAGGCAAAACTGACACGTTGCCATACCAGGAGTCGAACCCGGGCCGCCTGGGTGAAAACCAGGAATCCTAACCCCTAGACCATATGGCAGCGAACAACCACGCTGTTCCCGGCATCATGCAAGCAAACTACATAAATATGAGAACACGCAAGAGAGTTGTCACTCAGAGTGTCGAAGGGTCGATGTATACTGGGGCTCAGTTGAAATGCAACGTCAGGACTTTCCCGAATTATGTCACACGAAGAGAGCACAGCCTTTTCCGCCCTGTCTTGTGTGTATCAGTAACTCGACGTGATCGTATAGTGGTCAGTACTTTGCGTTGTGGCCGCAACAACCCCAGTTTGAATCCGGGTCATGGCAGACTAGGGGCGTCTGCTTTTACTACTTGCACGAATGAAGGCAAAAAAAAGCCAATTGATGTGAACGAACGGCGCTTTACAGAGGAGTACTGCCTGACTGGATCGTTGATGAACGACAGAGGCCACTCCAACCTCTTCTCTTTTTTCTTCAATGACTTACTAAGGATCTTCTTCACATTCGCCCATGCAGGCGAAGCCAGTTACACCAAAGCAAACGCAGGAAAGTGCAATTCAAGCAGAGACCAGGAGGGACTTGTTTACACCGAGAGTGGTCGGAGAATGGAACAATGCGCCCAGCCCTGTTGCTGGAGCCGATTCTTGATGAGATCTTGGGCTCACTAAGAAGCCCCCGCTGGATGCTAATCTTTCTGTTGTTCTTGCAGGTCCTGCGCTGCTTTTGAGCCGACAGAGCTCGTCCTGGTCTGTCGGCACAGCCCAATTGCAAATGATCGGCTCCGGTTACAGAAGAAACGTGCGTTTGGTACTGTTGTAAAAGAAGGAATAAGGTTCTTGATCCCAAGATGAAGTAAAACAGATGAGTTTATTGCATGCAAGGAACAATATAGCCGAAGTCTTGTTTCCCGCAAGAAACAACAAAACCAAAGTATTGTTCGATGTGCCGATACAAACTTTTAGGTTATATAGTCCTTGCTTGCTGCTTCAGACGTCATTCGATGTTATGGTAAGGGGGGGGGGGGTCATGATATTTGGCCAGTTAAGAGCCCCTGGCCAAATGGTCAGTTTAAGATTATGCCCCCATGGGGTTCCTTGTTCGCATCTGGAATCCTTATCAGTTAACCCCCTTTCCTGCCATAAACCCCTGTTGCTTAGAAGTCTAATTTTCAGGCAGAACTGACTTAAGTTAACCCTTTTTACATCTTATCTCTTACTTCATTCCCCCCTTATAAAATATGGCATACGTCAGGACTGCCTATTTTTACACATACAATGTCAAGGCAGATCTTTCCTTTTTAGATGTACAGGCATGCATTACCATGACATTGTGCGTTCCACGGTTACAACAAGATGTTATTGATGTTTTTGTACAAGTGATAGTTACAATTATACATATAAAACAACCCTAATCCTACAAATACATAAAGTCCTACTCCAGGACCCAAACACAGACCTCAGTCATGTGGAGATCTATCGTCAGGATCTTGGAACAGCAATATTGACCCAACTCCGATTATAATTTTTTGGCTGACAGATATGCCAACACCCGGAATGTATTGATACCATATCCCCAGTAATGCTCCTCAGGCCTAACAAGCACACTGTTGGTCTTAGGAAGCATCAGACACAGAAACTGTAACAACATCCTTCTTTCTGTTCACTCAGTCTCTGGTGCCGTGGGTCGGTGCAAGTGCGATGCGCGGATCCAGCGATCTCATCCTGTCACTCAGATGGCACAATCAGTAGTTGGTGGCACTTGATATGGTCTCTCCCAGCAGGATTGCAACGTCTGGCAGGGTATCTCTTCTTCACCTACACCCACTCGCCAGGTATCCGGTCGTGTCTCCCCTCTACTGGAGGTCCCCAAGCGTCCGGCACCTGTTCACGAGCCCTGTGCACTGCTTCAGTTAACAAACCTACAATACTTTAATAGAGAGTTAGTTAATTCATCAGTGCATTAGCCAAACTTGGCCTCCAGGGAGTTTCTTTGGCTGCCCGTGATGATCTCAAATGGGCTCAGTCTCACAGTTCTGTTTGCTCCAGCCCGCAAACCGCACAGGACTGCAGGTAGAGCATCTACCCACGATGTTCCTTCAGTTGATATTTCCTTAGTTGGTCTTTCAGACTGTGGGTGATGGGAGCAATGTGACTTCTAACTTACCCCTAGTGAGGCAATTACAGCCTGGCACACCTTCCCAGTGTAGTATGCCCCTAGATCAGTATCCAAGGGGCAGGGCAGTCCGTACCACGGGATCATCTTTGTCATACACTTGGGTATGTGCCAGCCCACATCCCATCATTATACAACCCCACATTCTTTACACATTTGTTCTAACCACTATTAAACATCTATTAAAGCCCTCAACCTGAATTCTCCCCTTTCCCCAGTAGAGGTTTCACAGGGGTCTCAGACTCCCGCTCTCCCAGTGGCGCTCGTCTGGCATCTGCATCTGCATGGTTGTTACCTTGAGTTACTGGAATTCTTTATTTATTGTGTTATTTACACCTTACTCAAGCTGCTTCTGTCAGCAGCTGTAAAACTACAAATCAGTTCAGAAACAAGCCCAGTATTCTTAACTGGAGTCCCTGCCGTTGTGAGAGAATCCTATTTCTTCATAGCCATTCAGAATTGTGGCTACATGCAACAAATACATACAGATGCAGCCATTCAAAGTGAGCGGTACAGACACGTACCAGAGGTAATTGGCTGCGGTGTCGCGCACCATGACGCAAGATGACGCGGGGTACCGCGGTACGTGATTGGTTGACCGACAGGGGCACTTGTGGTCCGTTGGTCTGTCGTAGAAAGATTTACAGTACAGTAAACGTCTTTACTGTGCCCGTTGTAGATATTTAATTTTACCACTGAAGGGAAATCTTAGTAGCTGAGCATAAAAAGAATAGGAGCATACTGTAACGCGTGTGAAGACCATAAACGATATTAATTTTGGAACATAAACATACAGTACTGTATATGGCTGGTCTTGGTACTTTAAAGTAAAAAATACACACCAGTATTCCATATCTCCCTAAACATTTTAAGCATCGAAGTCTTTAACTAAAGAGATACCGAAGTCAACAAGCATACTTTTAGAATTTGATTAATAGGGAATATAATATGGAATCGCGGATCTAAAGAATTTAATAACGGTATGATTATATTCGTGTACTGCGACAGGGCTGTGTAGGGCTGTTTCGCCTCCCTGTTCATGCGACTTCCCCTGTAGCCTACTGGTCTACGTGCCTGACCAACAACTCACAGATTGGGTGTTCAAATCCAGCTGGTGCTGGACTTTTCTTTTAACAAACATTTCTTCGAAAAAATAGAATAGCGATATTATGGACAATCAATTGACTTTTATATTTCAAAATATCACAACATGATCGATTTTAAGTCATTTTTGATTACAATGAATAGTCACCTTCTTCCCTTCTGACAACGGTCCCTGCTTCTGCTTCCTGCTTCTATTGTGTGTGTGTGTGCAATAGAATACATTTTTATAGAGAAATGGAGGCTGGACAGTATGCGTTACAATATAAACATTTATATTGATTTAAATCGTGTTCTGATTTAAATCGTAAACGCGTGTTTAATTATATGTGTTTTTTAATCATAATCAGGCTAATGCAACATAAATTGATACAGTATCTTTGTCTTCTAAGTATCTTAATAAACTTTCAGCATAAAAGTGGCATCTCAAAGCAATACAGTAGATCGAAAAACAGTTAAAAGGGACCAAAGTAAATACCAGACAAACACAAACGCGTTTTTAATAAAATGCTATTATTCATTCAGCAGAGAGTGAGAGGGACATCCAGCAGAGAGAGACACACACACCTGTTTCCATTGACAAAAAAGTTTTTTTTCAATTCTTCTTGTCTAACAGGAATGTTTTGTTTGTGGACAGACTGTTAGACTAGAGGAAAAGAGTGCCTCCTTCTACGAAGCATTTCGTTGATCCGATCACGAATTCTTTTCCAGTCGCACGAAGTAAGGGTTGTAAAGCGCGAAGTAAAGCGCTGATTCTTATGGAATGTGTTCCGCCGGGGATTCAAAAAAATTATTTGACAAAATTTGTTTTTTTCAATTCCTCTTGTCTGCGTACTCTTCTTATCGATGTCGGACTAACGGTCGCACCGAGGTCAGCCCATAGCTGTCTTTGGACTTGCATCGCCGGTAGCTCATCATTTTCATCAGTCAGTTTGTCGATAGCTCGCACAATAAGACTTGAAAAAAAAGAGGTCAGCAGTTAGTTTTAAAAATAATGTGCGTAGTTGTATTTACATGCAAGAAAGGTATTTTTAGAAATGTATTTACCTTTGAATCGTCCTCGGTTTAGATTCTCTTTGCCTCCTCTCCCCTTTATAATGCCGTCTCACTGTGCTTTCAGAAACGAAGATGTCCATCGAAGCCAACTGCTGTACAATGTCCCGTGTTGACTTCCCGTTTCTTTTCATCTTCATTATTTGGTGTGAGAGAGTCTTCATGATTTTAGTCATTGTCCGTCCCCTTACCAAAGCGATACAGTGGTGCAGCTTGAATTCTGTACCTATATACTGTATGGTATGGTACAGATAAAACTTACACCATACCGATGAGCTAATGCCAGGGAAAGACACTGCTATTTTATTTAAAACACAATACGCCAGGAAATGTGTCTGATGCATTAGCAAGTTAAAACAATTGGGTCGAAAACCTGAGCGTAACACCATTTCCTTTTTCTGATCACTCGCTTTCTGGATACACATCTCACCTGTCCTGTTCTTTGTTTTCCTGGTTTGCTGATTATGCCTGCTGCGGTCCACTCCTACCCTCACACCTAAAGAATACCATTTTAAATTTCTTGGCACAGTTCATTAACCCTTGTATGTGCTGTCCGCGCCCAAAATGCAATTTAAAAAAAGTCAAAAACCGCGCTCAAAATGCAATTTAGAGCTTAATAAGATACACTCCACAGGCATTCACAACAGCAACATATGAAACGTTTATTTTTTAATCGCGTATCTAAGGAAATCTCAGTATAACTTTGTTCATGAACAAACAGTGGCATGTTACATTATTATTCATTTTTTTGTTAACAAGGCTCGCCAGCTAATGTGAATCGAAACCTGTCTTGCTAGCTTTTAAAGTCGTGCATGTGTAAACGACAATTCAAATAGAGAAAAAAAGACCTGACTGACAAGATTTAATTAATGCACATCAGTAAATCAAGGGACAAAACAACTATTGCGCCCGGGTCCTCAATGGGCTTTGACGTGCTAATGCGTTGGTTTAACAGTCCGGGTGTGGCAAGCCTCTAATGTCTCCCGACTTCGGCAAAAGGCACCCGCCTTTCATTGGAAGACAATGAACACACTCTAGCCGTACATGTGAATATAGCATAAATACACCAAGGGATTGGGTGAGCTCCCATCACAAAAAAAACTGCAAACCTGCACTACAGCGACCACAGTACAATATGGAGACCAAGACCTTTTACGGGAAGAGACGGGGTGCTTCTGCCGCCCCAGCTTCCAAAGAGCGAAGGGTAAGCAAATACAGCAGACTTCATCTGAAATATGCGATTACAGCGCATATTACAAGGTATTTTTGCCGTTTTGAATTTTAAATTCAATTATAATTATTTCTTCGTAGCCTGTTCTTCAAGAAAACACCGCACGGGCGAAACGATCTTCGAAATCTACCACCAGGACAGTAAAAAAGAAAGCGGTAAGACGGAAAAAAAGAAAAGTTTATTTTGACTTCTGTTCCGCGACTGATGAATACTACTGTGTGACTTTATTTCTTACATGAATTATGTTATTTTGCCACAGGCCGTGGGTCTCTGCTCTCGGCCACTGGCCAGGGTGCCAACCTGTAGAAGCAGCACCTGTGTGGAGACATTTCGGCAGCAGCGGGAGCAGTATGATGCATTACTGGGGAGGATTGGGAGGCTAGAGACACTCCTGAAAATGCAGAGGAAGGAGACAATATGTTCCAGCAGTCAAACAGTTGAGCAGCTGTCTCCCGAAAAGTGCCTCTCCCCGCTGCGCAGGTTGCAATGCCTGGCGGAAGCTCTGCCCCCCGAAGAGCACACACCGCCTCAGGACACTCCATCCCGGCCTCTCCGCTCACCACCGCGCAGGAATTTGTTGATGCTTCCCCCCAGGAAGCACAGCGGAATTCACAGACGCCAGTGGGACGAATAATTCTCCCAGATGTCCAACTGCTACCCATCACCCAGGAGATGAGGGGGGTTGTACTTGCAGTGCATCGGCATAGACGGGAAAGCAAGAGCCGACCGCTATGCCGCCCTCGTGTTTCGAAATCTTGTGACTTTTGAAATTTACTGGGAGTGGACCACGTCTGTAAATTTCAATGGGTCCAGAGGCAAAAGTGCCTTGCCTTGCAATCTCTGGGAAACCATTAGTAGCATGGTGAATCGGAGATTCTCAACCCTCTCAACATTATCGACAGACAATGTACAGCGTGTACTATTCTTGTGTTACGGTACATTAATATAAATCTTTATTAATTTCTTTAGATACGCGATTCCATATTATATTCCCTTTTAATCAAATTCTAAAAGTATGCTTGTTGACTCCGGTATCACGTTAGTTAAAGACTTCGATGCTTAAAATGTTTAGGGAGAAATGGAATACTGGTGTGTATTTTTTCTTTAAAGTACCAAGACCAGCCATATACTCTATGTTTATGTTCCAAAATTAATATCGTTTAATCGCGTTACAGTATGCTCCTATTCTTTTCATGCTCAGCTACTAAGATTTCCCTTCAGTGGTAAAATTCAATATCTACAACGGGCACAGTAAAGACATTTACTGTACTGTAAGTCTTTCTACGACAGACCAACGGACCACGAGTGCCCCTGTCGGTCAACCAATCACGTACCTCGGTACCCCGCGTCATCCTGCGTCACGATGCGCGACGCTGTAGCCAATTACCTCCGGTACGTGTCTGTACCGCGCACTTTGAATGGCTGCATCTGTACATCCCTCTTAAATCCCAGAAACACAGAAACTCCAGGGTGTTTCTGTGAGTCAGTACTGGGTTTCTCTGTTCGAGGTTACAAGCAGAAACAATAAAAGCGCTGAAAGCAGGAAGTTATTTCTGCTCGTAGGCATAAACGTGTAAAAATACATTTTCTGATTCCTAAAACCTCATAAAATCCATGTAAGTCTCCCTTTTGTTCCCAATGCATATAACTGAATATAAACCAGTCAAGTTCAGGTACTTTTCTGATGTACAGTATATGAATACACTAGTTCTGGCGCAGCTGTTACAACAAAGATACTTACGAACTTTTTTTTCATACGAGCTCTTGCCGTTTTTAAATTGAATATTTTTTTCATTTCGGTAAATCACACCAAACACCAGCAACACTCATCGTAAGCATCTGACCAATCACATTCCTGAATGTTAAACCCATTAAGTATTTATTTTTAACTTGTTTTAATTATTTTTTAAAAAAAATTACACTCCTGTTTTAAGTATTCTTGCCATTTTTAGCATATTGTAAGTGGATTTTTTGCAAACATTTTATTTTTTAAATCATATGAAACACAATCAACCCATTGTAACTTCACATTGATAATTCCTGAGCTTTATAACTGTGTATTATTTCTTTTTACCTTGTTTTAATATTTCTTTTATTATTTTTGCATTTTACAGAGCTTTTTAATATATTGTGAGCATTTTAGTGTCATTTTAAAATAGGACTATCAATGCTCCTGACTTTTAAACCTGTATTTATTCTGACATTATTCTCTCCACCTGCAGATGAGGGAGGTATTTGATTTTAAATTTGTTGATTTGGGGGGAAAATATACATTCATTTCCTTGTATGTATCACCAGTGGGAAGCTTGGCATTTTTGGATGAATTGCAATCTTTACTGCAAGGCCTTCAGACTGTTATAGAAATGACTGTAGATTTAAATGACACATTTGATAAATCAGACAGGAACAGCATAACATATAAAATGGCAGAACCCTCTAAAGTACTGAAAAATTTCGGGCACATTCATAATAAATACAATTTCTTTAATTTAAAGCATAAAATTTGCTTTAAAAAGAAAACCACAATTTGTACGATATCATATTTCAATATCGACGTTCAGATTAAAAATTTGAGGATTTGAATATCAATGGAGAGTACATTGATTTTGGGACAATGTTTGCATCTGAATAATCCTTCCTCCTGGAAAGAAGGAAAAAAAAAGTTTTGAGTCTCAGTCTTCAGGATCCCCCCCAAAAAACGTGCAAATTTTTTTCCGATGTATTTTGGATAAAGATATAACTCTCATAGAAGATACATTTTATCAGTTGAATGCAGTCGATACTTTCGACTTTTTATATGATGATAGGACCTACATTTAGGGCTCAGTACTGATAACACTGCTGCTATTGATGGAGTAGAAATAACTGATGTACTGGCAGTTTTTTTTTCTGAGGCAAGAAGTCCTAGAACACCTCCTATAAAAATGTTAAGATTCAGAGCAAGAAATATTTTTCCACCTCACCTAATGCTATTGCATTAACGAGGCTGAAGTTGGCTTCTTATTCGCCAGCTGGTGCTTTGCGTTTTTCGTTCCATCTTAAATGCTGCTGCTGTGATGTTATGTCGTCTTTCGCCTGTAGATGGCTCTCTACAGTCATTTTTAAAAATACTTATCCCGATGTATTACTGTACATTTCCTCGGTAAAGGGGAATATGTAAGTAGAGACTGTCCAAATTGCATTTTTGTATGAAACACATTTCAGAAACACAACTCACAATAAAACAAACTGGCATGTTATACCACGAGTAAATAAGACAAAGGCAAAACGTAAATTCACTTTCTGCATATTTTCCACGACCTTGCCTTCTGATCATAAAAAGTCTCAAACTCTTGCATTTTACAAGAAATTTTAATATAGCAGTTTTAAATGGAACATTTAGAACATGGTATATGAGACTATATGATTAACTGAGGATGAGCAGAGGGTGATCGAACCTACCTCCTGGTTATAAAAATGTCTAAAAATTCTGACACAGATGTGTGAGAGACAATGGAAAAGACTATCAAAATCCTGAACTTCAGGACATTGTACTGTACCGTTTTTTAAATACGACCCTCTGAGCATGGCATGTGAGAAAATGGCATGTGAGAATGCATTGGGAAAAGGTGAATGCAATTTCTGCTGAATTGCTATGCCCCACCCTCCTGATTACAAACTCGTCTCACAATTCTGACACTGAGGTGTGAGACACAATGTAACAGACACTATTAAATTGTGAAGTACAAGAGATTATACTGTTACGTTTTTTTTATATTGACCCTCTGGCATGTGAGGACTTGTAGTCAACAAAATAGCACACATTCTGCCAATTTGCTTTGTCCCTCCTTCCTCGTTACCAAAACATCTTAGTATACCGACACTAAGGTAAATGTCTCTAAATCCAGAATTAAGTTGTCAAAGTATATCGGAGTCAACCGATACTGATCAGGTTCTGCTGATGCTGAGCCCGCAGCCTTCACCATAAGGTCCAATTCCCCAAGCCTGCTGACCTTATATGTCCATCCCTTCTCGTCAAAATTCGTATTTTCACAGGGTACCTTTCAGAAATTGCAGTATAGAATGAAAAAAACTCCAATAGATATCGGCCACTGTTGGTGATTTTCCTTTAAGATAGATAGATAATACTTTATTAATCCCGTAGGGAAATTGACAAATGATTCTCCAGAAATTTTACCGAGTGTATCACTTTCACTGAGACTGAGAAGTGTTAAGCTGTACGTGAGTCTTTGTGGTTTGGTTGTTAACCAAAAGGGTGGTGGTTTGAGACCTCCCAGGGACGCTATGAGCCTTTTAATGAACACACCCTCTTCACTTCATTTCTCCATGGCCGGTCTTGTACCGCAATCAAATACAGAGCCCGTAGGGGGCAGTAGGCCCGCATATATAGCTCACTGTGTATATAATGAAGAAGCGGAGGTTAGTTTCTCATCTGCATGTTGCAGAGCCTTACACAACTCGTACCAACAGTTGGGGTTTGATCCCTGCACGGGCTATTAGTTGAAAGACCATTGTAAATGACGTGTAACAGATTTATCCAGCTGGCTTTTATGTTTCATACTAAATTGCTATCTTGAAACCAAAATAATTAGAAATATGGAACACAACTGTTGTTCCCCATGAAGGAAAGCTGTTTTACACTGACGTCACTCCTTTTTATTTAATCCAGATTTTAAAAACAACTCCGTCCTATCAAAGGAAAATGTTACACAAAAGTTGGAAAGCACACTCTGAATCCATCTGTGTATTTGATTTACGCAAACCGTTCAAGGCTGCCTATGTTAATCGTAAGTGTATAGATGAAACATTTAATATATTGATCAGTTTAAATCAAAATGCTTTACTACTACAAGAGAGAAGTATAGTATGGAGGATGCGACAAATGTGTGATTTCTTGGAAGAAAACTACTTTTCTTTGCGTTCGAAATTAAGTGAAACAGTTGACACACAAACCCTTTGTCTTTTTTAAAGAGATTATATCTTTAAACAGACAAATGTATAAAATGTGTTTTTTTTTACCTAGAGATTTTGGACAGGGGCGATGTATTACTAGTAGAGGCTGCTGACTAATTAACACTACTGTCTGGAGATCAGCTCCATTTGCAATAAAAAAAATGTGCGTAACAAAGCTGGAGAGCAGCTGAACTTGTGCTCAGTAGTCAGTATGGTGCTGAGGGTTCAATACTGGCGTTGTTGTAGTAGCACGAGCTGCACAGGCTCTGAATCAGACCATTTCAATTAGTCTGATCAGTGCAGGACAAGTCAATGTAGAATTATTGCTTTGTCTGTCTCTTGTTTGTATATAAATGAATGTCTCTGACAACTTAATGTTAGTTTTTAATTTAGTTTTAGTTTTACGATGTAAGTCATGCGTTGATATATGACATGTCTCATTCCTGATTCAGCTCATGCTCCATAGGAGAGAAGAGATTCCTCCTGTTTCTTGTACTTATCCCTATCAGAACAGAAGCCCATGTCACCCAGCTCTGATTCAAGATCGAGTTGCATCTTCAACATTTTCTTTTTGTTTCTGATCATAATTTTCTTTAGTTATGATCAATATTGAACTTTTTCTAAATAAAACAAAACTAATCAAACATGCAGGCAGATTTTTGAAAAGTATTAGGAGTTGACAGGGCCCTCCTTTGGAATAGTCGTCAGAAAATGTGAGAAAAGGAAAGTTACGTAAACTCTCACACACAGCATTAAAGACTGGAATCTGATCATAAAAAAACTAGCTGTCTCCCCGTTGGTAATCAAACCCCGGTTTCCCGCGTGACAGGCAGGGACACAAACAACTTTACTTACTAGGAGCACTTGCTAGCTATTAGTACGCTGGGCAAACGTTCCGAGGTCAAATTCTTCCAGCACGGGGGTACCTTTAAAGCGGAGACGACGGCACCGAAATTTTTTGGCACGCCTTCTCTTTAAAGGCCCTGGCCAAATATGAAGACAGTACGTACAGTTATAATTCAAACGGAATTAAAAACTACACATCCCAGTTACCATGGTGGTGCTTGTGATCATTGCGTTTAACCAACGAAACAGGGCGAAAAATCAGTCACATGACTTTGGGGCAGAGTTTCGAAAGCTTAACCTATCAGCAACAAAGCGAAATTTACACGATAGGCTACCTCAAACTGTCAGTTACACGACTGTGTATGTCGCTTAAGCCACTCCTATTTGGCATTTTAGTTATGGAGGCGAGAAGATGCCCCCCCCCCCTCTCTGGGTGTCTGATTTGCCGCCATCTTTAACCGCTTCGTGTCCGAATGGTAGTAGCTAAGCGTACGAAATAAAGTTCATCCCAGCTACAAAACATATATATTTTTGTGGTAAGAGGGAGCAAAACATCAGTATTTACTGCTATTAATTAGTGTACGATTTATAGTTGAAATCTGAGCCTAAATATAAAGTTAAAATCTCGACAAAGCAATGTAGGAAATACAGAGAAAAGAAATCCTTTCTGACATCTAAAATCAGTTTCGATCAAGGTCTCTAAAACGAACAAGAAAAAGAGGATTTTCGGAGGGCAATTACGCTGTATTTATATAGGATAAGTGATTTATGAGCAATCTAATTTCTTGTTCGTTTAAAACAGTGAAATGTCAGCTGCAAAAGATCACACCAGAAACAGCACTCTCTCTGCCTGTCATAGACGTTCAGGAAAGGCTGAATGAAGTCATGTCAGGTACAATAATTCGGTGATCAATAATAACAGTTATAGGACAAGAAACAAAAGATAGTAAAAACTTAAGATTTTTAAGGCTAAAACTCAAATTCATTCTACAAATTAAGGCAAATGAAAATTCAGAACGTGAAAGTGCTAGAGGTGTAAAACAATACAAAAATGCACATGAGCAAAAAATTTTAGAAATGGAGCAAACAGAAAAAAAGCCATGCCTATAGTGCAGAAGAGGGATGCAGGAACACTTGCTTAGATATACAAAAAAATCACAAAAAGGTGTGTTACAAAAGAACATGCAAACATGCTCATCATGTACATGAACATGTACATCAATTTCCCTTCGCAATCAATAAAGTCTTATCTATAAACATGAAACAGAGTGAGGAATCACATGCATAAAAAACAGCAATTCTGTCAATGAGCCCTAAATGAATTAATAGCAACCATGGTTTCATGGAGGGCTTCTCAGATAGTTGGGCATTCAGGTAGATTGCCAGGTGAAATGATTTGTAAACATACTTTGTTAAAGCAAGTCAGTTTTTTCCGCAACACATAAAATACATTTTTCCAAGAAAGTTTAGCCTTTGTCACTAATGAAACCACTAAATAAAGACATAAATATAGAAATCATAAGATTTTTTTTTATTCAATGTTGGTAGCAGGATGAACTGTGCTAAGTGTATATTTTGTCGCAGAGTTGCTGCAAGATGTTAACAGTGAAAAAAGGTATTTAGAAATGAGTTATTTCAAGAAGAAAATTTTCAGAATAATTGCAAATCTAGCAGGATAGAGAAAGCACAGAAAACAGGCAGTTAGATTGATCAGATTAGTATGAAAAGTCATTTAGCAAAGGGAATGAGAAGAGTGACAAACTAGTATACTTTAGATCTTTTTTTTCTGAACCAGGGAAAATCTGATCATGTTTCTCTAATTTCTGAACCAGGGAAAATCTGATCATGTTTCTCTATAACAATAATAAAAAAACTTTATTTTATATATCACCTTTAAAAGTGGCATCTCAAAGCAATACAGTAGATATAAAAACAGATAAAAGGACCACAGATTACAAAGTAAATACATATAAGAAAGACAAGCAGTTAGAGGTGCTACCAAAATTAGAAAATGAAGCAGATACAGACACTAAGTCTTCTGAAAAGAAAGGTTCTGAGGTTAGATTTAAATGCACTCAGGGTACGTGACTGATATCACTGGGAATACAAATTGAGAGCTCTGGGGTGCAGCTAGAGAAGACCCTGTCACCCACAGAATGTAGATGTTCTTGAGGACAGCTAGAAGACCAGAGTCAGACGGACAAAGGTGGGGAGTAGACAGATAATAAGCCATATACTGTAGGTACTGAATGAGGATGAGGATTTTGAAGTTGACTCGAAACCTGATAGATAACCAATGCAAGGACTTGAAAACGGGTGTAATGCATCCCTGATAGGATTCTCGCTGTCATATTCTGAACATATTGAAGATTGCTCAGTGTGGATTTAATTTCCCCAGTGAACAGGATGTGCATTTATTCATTCTAGAAAAAAAAAGCCTTTCTTGATTTCTCTAGTTCTTAGTTTCTCTAGTTCCCTTTAAAATAAACTATTATTCCACAATGCAGAGTATTACATGGCCAGTATTTACACATGATATTTGTGATTTCAAGAAATTAACACAAGCAGCTTTTGGGGATTTAAGTGTTGGCTGAGTTATTGCAGGATAAAAGACTAGAGATGTTGATAAGAAGAAGATAATTTTGGGATAGCTGAGGAATACACAGATAACAAGAACACTTCCTAATGGGGTAAGGCATACTTTTGATGAAGATGATGAAGTTAACAGACTGTATGTTTACATAGATACTGAAATGAGGATTGTATTTTAGATTTTGTGTAGTTGCTAGCGTTGAACTGTGTGTTGGATGCACATGAATTGAAGGAATGGGAATTGAGCTGATGTGGATCCACAGAGCCAGCATATTAAGATGTTTATAATTAAGGCAATTTGTTTAAATAACTAGGTATGGATACTGATGTGCAAGAGAGGTGGAAAGGCTGTTTCCTTAAGCCAGCACTATAAAATATTTTATTCTCAGTGAGATGCTGCCATTTCATAGTGGGTTTCTAACACTGTGTATAGTTCCATCCACACAGTGCCTTTACTTCCATCCATTTCTAATCTCTCTATCCAGTACAGAGGATTTGGAGCCTATCCCAGTAAGCGACGGACACAAGGCAGAATACACCCTGGACATAGCGCCAGTCCATCACAGGACAGACAGACACAAACACACACACACACCAGGGCCAGTTTTCCCATAAACCAATTAACTTACCAGTATGTTTTGGAGTGCGAGAGGGAGTCATATCACACATATGGAGAAAAACCATCTAACCTAGAGAGAACATGCAAACCCCACACACACAGGATGGCAGGAATTGAACCTAGGACCCCAGTGCTCCAAGATAGCAATGCTAACCACTTTGCCACCATTATAAATGGATGGATATCTTAGTTATCTTTCTAGTTCACAGGTTTGCATGCATAATTTAATTTTGAAAGCCACTGAGACATCAGGTACTACTGTTGTATTTACGAAAAAGAAACAAAAAAAAGCATACTAACAACTGCGCCATCCTACTCTTTAGTTAATACAATTTATTATTTATAAACAGTTAACATTGTTAGTAAAATATTTTGAATTATATTTAACCCTATTTTTTCTTTAGTTTTGTATTTAACTTATTATATGATAGTCAGATTTAATGTATATTTGAACAATGAAAATATATTTTTACAAGATGCGGGGGGAAACTGCAACAACTTATTACAGTGCTAAATTTAATATTATTGCTAATAGTTTATGCTAACACCTAACTTTCTTAATTAGATTTATTTAAAACAGTGAACTAAGTGTAACATACCATTCAGAAATACAATCGAGAATAGTTTTGTGGTGTTTGTATGGATGAAACGTTTCTAAAATGTATAACGTAACAAAATTAAAGACGATTAAAATCTGTAATCTTTCCACTTGTAATGTCATTAGACAGAACAAGAAGTTTCTGCTTTGTCTAAGGATGGTATCAAAAAGTAGTCTAAGTGGTGAGAAAGCTGTGCTTAATGATAATTAAGTGACTTAAAAGTAAAAAGAGATGGTTCATATTGCTTGATTAATTTTAAAAACTTAGTTATAAATGCAGACGCGATCGCTGCCATAAGCGCTCCAGGCAGTAGAACGTTCGTTCTGTACTGCTGAGCTCCGCGCCTCCTCCCTCTCTCGGTGCCGCGCCCCTCTCTGACGGAGCGCAGTGGGCGGTACGCTATTTTCAGAGCCTCTGATTGGGAAAAAAAGACCTGCTGATCAGTTTCACACACCAGGAAGAGAAAAGAAAGGGATTTTTTCTCTTCGAAACGTGTGTTGTCTTTATGAAATTCGTGTATTTTAAACGTTTAATTAAGAAGTAAAAACCTTACAGCGTACACAAAGATTCTGAGCTGATCACGAGGAAGAAAAATCACCCATTTTCCGCGCATAAAAAGTGGTTTTTAACTCTCGAAACCTGTTTTTATATGTTTTAAAGTCGTGCAATGTCTAAGTTAAGCAGGAACACATCATTATATCTCATTTTTTATTTATTTTTAAAAAAAATTAAAAATCGTTTGCCCAGCCTACTATTAGGAGGCATTTACTCTTAAATATGTTACTGTTTTGGATTTCGACTTTAATTTTCCCGATACCAGTTTTTTACAAAAGTAAAGGCACACGGCACGTGTGGCACATCACGTCCGAGTTTAGTGACAACTACTTCAGAGATTGTAAGATGGGTAGTTTCAGATCACTTTTTTTTAAAGGTTCAAGCAAACCCGAATACCTTTGCAAGAGACATTTCAGAATCCCAGTCAAATCCAGTACGATTGCTGGATCCCTCGAATTCGACTGAACTATAGCACAGATCTGCAGTCCACCATTAGAATACTGTGGGTGTGTTGTATAAGCCATTCCGCCCAAAATAGTTCTAAAACAGGAGATGCATCCTCGTTTAGGAAGGTGGTATAAAGTGAAATGGTCTGGGAAGAGTCCTACGTTTGAACAGTTCAAAATAGACGTAAAGGGGTATTTACGGACTCTTTCGAAATGTAAGAACAAGCTGTGCGGACCTTATCTTTATTTACCTTGTGTAATCGTTTTTCATAAAGTGTAATTGTATTATAGCATGTGCCCCTGACGATTTTCTTGATACCTTATATCTGCTCTTATTTGTATTGTATGTAGTTTTGTTGTTCAAATAAAACGTAAAAGACACAACTTTCCGGATGCGGCTGCTGTAAAAATAAAATGACATCAAGGGTGCTGTACGCAGAGGTCTGGAACCTGCTCCACAGAAGATCTTTATCCAGAGGTGTTAAAGAAGTCGAGATCTCGCCATGAGAGGGGAAGCATCTCAGAAAAAGCAGGTGCAGTCGGTTCCACGGTCATAACGCCACTAAGTCGGGCGACAAGAGCAAAACCCACCCGGCTTCCTCCGGGCAAGTAATAAGACAAAGAGACAGTGCACAGCGGGTAGCATGGCCGAGCGGTCTAAGGCACTGGATTAAGGCTCCAGTCTCTTTGGGGGCGTGGGTTCGAATCCCACCACTGCCAGGTGCTTCTGTCGAGACCCCCTTTCAGCTGGCTTCAGACGAAAGGGAGGGAACTACTTTTTGGCAGTCTCTCAATAAATTAAGCAAAGTGTTTAAAGATACTTTCTCAGCTTGACATCAAGGCACAAAACAAAAACCTTCTTGCGTCCTCTCAACCCAAAAGCGCTTTGCCACTTTTTGCGTTATGCACGGAACGACGTCTGCCCAGATCACTTTTGTGTCAATGCAAATCGTAGTGTGCCCTCCGTTTTAATGTTGGCTGTGCTGGCGTGCTGCTTCTGTCTGTGAAACTTGAATGTTCTGCTTCTTCACACCGAATCGTCGGCGGGGGTTGAGCTTGTTAAATCTTTGCGCATAGCGCTCCTTTGGAACTACTTTGTCCAAGTTCAAAAGCGATCGTGGTATTTACTTCATGCGTTCAAAAAGCATGCCTCGCACGACAGATTTAAATGGGGAATGGAGCCTGCTTCTTGCTGTTTTCCCTGTGGTTGCAGTTACAAAGTTGATCGTGCTTTCACATTCTGTTAACAGTATTCACTGGCTGAGCTTTATCAGTTGGTTCGTAAAGGAATCTCTGCTTCGGTTCCAGAAAAGTCATCTGTAGTGTGTTTTTTTCCGTGCCCATGGCAGTCTTTTAAAGCTGGTAGTAATGGCGGCGAAGGTAATTTTTTATCCTCTTTAAAAGAATAAGGAAGGGCTGGGGCAAGCTCCATTTACCACTTTTTCAGCTAACCCCTGAACTCGTGAGCTGATTACACTGCAGAGCCACAGGCGCCTCACTTTTCTCCATTCTCTGGGTTAGGGTGAAAAAAAACTTTGCTGGTATTAGCTGGCCTGCTGGGAGTACCTCTTCTTCAATAATAAGCAAGATTTGTGTTTCATCTTTCGCAAGCTGTATAGATTTCTTTCAAAACAAGTTGTTCCAGAAAGGAAACGAACACTTGCATTCACCTGAATTAAAAGGCATGGGATTTGCCCATAAGGATAAATTCTGTACAGTAAGACAGGAAGAAAGGCACCGCTGGGAATCAGACCCAGGATCTCCTATTTACTAGACAGGCGCTTTAGCCAACTAAGCCACTGTGCCGGCAAAGTGCTGTCCTTTGACAGCCACTTGGACACGTCTCAACTGCTCTGAGACATCTGCGTTTGGTGTGCACCGAGCCTGCTCGCCTTGCAAGTTGCCTCATTTACATGCGATAGCTCCACCACTAAGAGAAAGGATGAGAAATGGCTTTTATCTGGCACTTTTCATGTCAGAGGATCTCAATCTGCTTTCCGTGTACAAGAGGATGTCCAACTCATGTAGCTAAAGACGTAGACGACAGTGCTCCACTGAAATCTTGATCTCACAACCCTCGGCACACCGCTGTGTTCTGCTTTAGACAAAGGGGGGAAAAGACTTCTTTCATCACACGTTTTGCACTGTTTACAGTGTTTGCAGTGCTCTTTCTTAAATGAAAACCAGGAATCGGCACCATATGAGGTGAGACTAGATAATATTGGAACAAGTAGCCTCGCCATTCCATGCGTGACGTGAGCAAAGTGTAATTCCTGTCTTTATAGTGTGCTTGTTAGAGACATAGCTGGCACCCAGAGCGCTTTAAATCCGGGAGTCAGCAGCCCAAGACAAGAGACCTTCCTTTGTCTATGTT
Organism: Lepisosteus oculatus; assembly: GCF_040954835.1. Classification (NCBI taxonomy): domain Eukaryota; kingdom Metazoa; phylum Chordata; class Actinopteri; order Semionotiformes; family Lepisosteidae; genus Lepisosteus; species Lepisosteus oculatus. The sequence goes on from NC_090709.1 coordinate 33,750,587, forward strand.
TTTTGCGTGAAGGGGGAAACCATGCATGTGCTGCAAACGATCTTAGTATCGAAGTGCCGTCCCACATAACCGATCCGAACAATCTGCTTTACAGAGGAGCACTGCCGGAGCTTATCGTTGGCAAACTGAAGCCCAGGCTGACCTCTTCTGTGACTCTTGAACACTGAGTCTCAAGGTTATGAATTCAAGCTCCACGCTGGCGGGAAATTCCATAGGTAATGATCACATTTTCTTGCATGCTAATCAAAAGAAATATTAAGAAACTTTTCCCGATACCAGTTTTTTACAAAAGTAAAGGCACACGGCACATGTGTGCCACATCACGTCCGAATTTAGTGACAACTACCTCAGAGATTGTCAGCTGGGTAGTTTCAGGTCAGATCACTTTTTTTATCAAAGGTTCAAGCAAACCCGAATACTGTTGCAAGAGACATTTCAGAATCCCAGTCAAATCCAGTACGATTGCTGGATCCTTTGAATTCGACTGAACTATAGCACAGATCTGCAGTCCACCATTAGAATACTGTGGGTGTGCTGTATAAGCCATACCGCCCAAAATAGTTCTAAAACAGGAGAAGCATCCTCGTTTAGGAATGTGGTATAAAGTGAAATGGTCTGGGAAGAGTCCTACGTTTGAACAGTTCAAAATAGACGTAAAGGGGTATTTACGGACTCTTTCGAAATGTAAGAACAAGCTGTGCGGACCTTATCTTTATTTACCTTGTGTAATCGTTTTTCATAAAGTGTAATTGTATTATAACATGTGCCCCTGACAATTTTCTTGATATGTTATATGTGCTCTTGTTTGTATTGTATATAGTTTTGTTGTTCAAATAAAACGTAAAAGACACAACTTTCCGGATGCGGCTGCTGTAAAAATAAAATGACATCAAGGGTGCTGTACGCAGAGGTCTGAAACCTGCTCCACAGAAGACCTTTATCCAGAGGTGTTAAAGAAGTCGAGAACTCGCCATGAGAGGGGAAGCATCTCAGAAAAAGCAGGTGCAGTCGGTTCCACGGACATAACGCCACTAAGCCGGGTGACAAGCAAAACCCACCCGGCTTCCTTCGGGCAAGTAATGAGACAAAGAGACAGCACACAGCGGGTAGCGTGGCCGAGCGGTCTAAGGCGCTGGATTAAGGCTCCAGTCTCTTTGGGGGCGTGGGTTCGAATCCCACCGCTGCCAGGTGCTTCTGTTGAGACCTCCTTTCAGCTGGCTTCAGATGAAAGGGAGGGAACTACTTTTTGGCAGTCTCTCGAGAAACTAAGCAAAGTGTTTAAAGATACTTTCTCAGCTTGACATCAAGGCACAAAACAAAAACCTTCTTGCGTCCTCTCAACCCAAAAGCGCTTTGCCACTTTTTGCGTTATGCACGGAACGACGTCTGCCCAGATCACTTTTGTGTCAATGCAAATCGTAGTGTGCCCTCCGTTTTAATGTTGGCTGTGCTGGCGTGCTGCTTCTGTCTGTGAAACTTGAATGTTCTGCTTCTTCACACCGAATCGTCGGCGGGGGTTGAGCTTGTTAAATCTTTGTGCATAGCGCTCTTTTGGAAGTACTTTGTCCAAGTTCAAAAGCGATCGTGGGATTTACTTCATGCGTGCAAAAAGCATGCCTCGCACGACAGATTTAAATGGGGAATGGAGCCTGCTTCTTGCTGTTTTTCCTGTGGTTGCAGTTACAAAGTTGATCGTGCTTTCACATTCTGTTAACAGTATTCACTGGCTGAGCTTTATCAGTTGGTTCGTAAAGGAATCTCTGCTTCGGTTCCAGAAAAGTCATCTGTAGTCTGTTTTTTTCCGTGCCCATGCCAGTCTTTTAAAGCTGGTACAGATGCAGCCATTCAAAGTGCGCGGTACAGACAACGCGGTACAGATACCGCAGGTATGATGACACGGGGTACCGCGGTGCGTGATTGGTTGACCGACAGGCACTCTTGGTCCGTTGGTCTGTCGTAGAAAGACTTACTGTAAACGTCTTTAGTGTGCCCGTTGTAGATATTGAATTTTACCACTGAAGGGAAATCTTAGTAGCTGAGCATAAAAAGAATAGGAGCATACTGTAACGCGTGTGAAGGCCATAAACGATATTAATTTTGGAACGTAAACATACAGTATATAGCTGGTCTTGGTACTTTAAAGAAAAAAATACACACCGGTATTCCATTTCTCCCTAAACATTGTAAGCTTCGAAGTCTTTAACTAACGTGATACCGGAGTCAACAAGCATACTTTAAGAATTTGATTAAAAGGGAATATAATATGGAATCGCGTATCTAAAGAATTTAATAACGGTATGATTATATCCGTGCACTGCGGCAGGGCTGTGTAGGGCTGTTTCGCCTGCCTGATCACGTGAGCTGTCTTGTAGCCTACTGGTCTAGGTGTGTGACTACCAACTGGCAGGTTGGGTGTTTGAATCCAGCTGGTGCTGGACTTTTCATTTTTATTTATTTATTTTTTAATCGCGTAACATAAACATATTACCGTATGCAAACTGTACTGTATACAGTATGTATATGTATATTTAATGTCTTAACTGTGCCCGTTTAATTGAATTAAAAAAAATATTTAACACGAACATTAAGCTGTTTACATCTTCCGCCTGAGAACAGTCACCCGTTGCTACCCAACGCAGAATGGTGATTGGCTGACACTATCTGACACCCCTCTGATTGGAGAAAAAAGACGTGCTGGTCTGCTATACACACTGTGCCAGGAAGACTTTTGAAATTTACTGGGGGTGGACCACGTCTGTAAATTTCGATGGGTCCAGAGGCAAAAGTGCCTTGTCTTGCAATCTCTGGGAAACCATTAGTACGATGGTGAATCGGAGATTCTCAACCCTTGCTGCGTACGACTGGAAAAGAATTCGTGATCGGATCAACGAAATGCTTCGTAGGAGGAGGCGGTCTTTTCCTCTTGTCTAACAGTCTGTCCAAAAACAAAACATTCCTGTTAGACAAGAGGAATTGAAAAAAAAACAATTTTGTCAATGAAAACCGGTGTGTGTGTCTCTCCCTGCTGGATGTCCCTCTCACAAACTGCTGAATGAATAAAATAATTTTATTGAAAACGAGTTTGCGATTGTCTGGTCTTTAAATTCTTGAGATACGCGATTCCATATTATATTCCCTTTTAATCAAATTCTAAAAGTATGCTTGTTGACTCCGGTATCACGTTAGTTAAAGACTTCGAAGCTTACAATGTTTAGGGAGAAATGGAATACCGGTGTGTATTTTTTTCTTTAAAGTACCGAGACCAGCCATATAACGTATGTTAATGTTAAGATTTCCATTCAGTGGTAAAATTAGATATGAATATTCAATACTTAAACGGGCACAGTTAAGACATTAAATATACATATACATATTGTATACAGTACAGTTTGCATACGGTAATATGTTTATGTTACGCGATTAAAAAATAAATATATAAAACTGGAAGGTCCAGCACCACCATTATGTTTATATGGTTGTTTTTGTTGGTTGGTTGTTATTATGGTTATTAATAATACGATCTATAGTTGAAATCTGAGCCTAAATAAAAAGAAAAAGCAAGTGATTAGGTTTATGAGCAATCTAATTACTTATTCGTTTAAAACGCTATATAAAATAAAGTTTATTATTAATTTGCTGGACAGAGCGGTGAACATTATTATGCATAAGACAAAGATAACGATCCTGATCAGTTTAGAAATCTGTGTACGCTGTAAGGTTTTTACTTCTAAAACTTTTAAAATACACGTTTTGAATAGAAAGAAATCCTCTTCCTGGCACAGTGTGTTTTGCAGACCAGCACGTCTTTTTTCTCCAATCAGAGGGGTGTCAGATAGTGTCAGCCAATCACCATTCTGCGTTGGGTAGCAACGGGTGACTGTTCTCAGGCGGAAGATGTAAACAGCTTAATGTTCGTGTTAAATATTTTTTTTTAATTCAATTAAATGGGCACAGTTAAGACATTAAATATACATATACATACTGTATACAGTACAGTTTGCATACGGTAATATGTTTATGTTACACGATTAAAAAATAAATAAATAAAAATGAAAAGTCCAGCACCAGCTGGAATCAAACACACAAGCTGCTAGTTGGTAGTCACACACCTAGACCAGTAGGCTACAAGACAGCTCACGTGATCAGGCAGGTGAAACAGTCCTACATAGCCCTGCCGCAGTACACGGATATAATCATACCGTTATTAAATTCTTTAGATACGCGATTCCATATTATATTCCCTTTTAATCAAATTCTAAAAGTATGCTTGTTGACTCCGGTATCACGTTAGTTAAAGACTTCGAAGCTTACAATGTTTAGGGAGAAATGGAATACCAGTGTGTATTTTTCCTTGTGATATTTTAAGCTCTAGTTGAATGATAGGTGTCGCATTTTAAATCATTTTTGTAGCTAGAAATTATGAAACGCCCTGTTAAAAGCAAGGAAGTTTTTATGCCCGTTGAAGTAAAACAAAATGCCTGACAAAGTATGGCTTGGACAGATTCCAAGTGCTTGTACAAATGTGCTAAAGAAATTATACTTTGAGTATACAGCTTGTCCAAAGTCATCCATTATTAATTATTAAGTAATATCTTCAGTAAAGGCTTTGATGCATAAATATTTCTGATAAAGGTAGGTTGTGTACTTTTGTCCAACTGAGCAATCTTGCTTTCATAAAATATACCAACATTTTAATGACTGATGATTAACATGCTATAATACACAGTTCAAAATTAAAGGCTCAAATGCTGTACATGAGAGGTCAAGCTCCCCCTGGCGGTTTTACAAGGCGACGCCGGATAGTTAGTCACGTGACACACGTGAAATGCGTGATACCGCGTGATGCCGTGACACGCCCACCGGGGTATGCCGTGAAATACCTCACCCATTTTGAATGGCTGCATCTGTAGTAATGGCGGCGAAGTTCATTTTTTATCCTCTTTAAAAGAATAAGGACGGGCTGGGGCGAGCTCCATTTACCACTCTTTCAGCTAACCACCGAACTCGCGAACTGATTACACTGCAGAGCCACAGGCGCCTCGCTTTTCTCCATTCTCTGGGTAAGGGTGAAAAAAAACTTTGCTGGTATTAGCTGGCCTGCTGGGAGTACCTCTTCTTCACTGATAAGCACGATTTGTGTTTCATCTTTCGCAAGCTGTATAGATTTCTTTCAAAACAAGTTGTTCCAGAAAGGAAACGAACACTTGCATTCACCTGAATTAAAAGGCATGGGATTTGCCCGTAAGGATAAATTCTGTACAGTAAGACAGGAAGAAAGGCACCGCTGGGAATCGGACCCAGGATCTCTTGTTTACTAGATAGGCACTTTAGCCAACTATTCACAGTGCCAGCAAAGTGCTGTCCTTTGACAGCCACTTGGACACTTCTCAACTGTGGGAAGTTCCATAGTTAATGATCAAATTCACTTGCATCCTAATCAAAAGAAATATTAAGAAACTTTTTCTGATACCAGTTTCATAGTGACTTTGTAGGTGACATGTTCTTTATGAGAATAATGTTTTGTATGCGATCAATAACAGCACCAGAAAAAAATACCGGAAAGAAATGATCTGTCACTAAGGAAATTCATTAAATGAAGCCAAGACATAATCAGAAAATCTATATCAAGGAAATGTTAATCACTTTACATGTTCTTTAGCGTTTATATATATACATACTGATAGACTGTCACGATTATAGTCCCCCCTCCTTAAGGGTGCTACATCCCTTTCACTTGTCTTTATTCTGTGCACCTGCTCCCTATCCCCAGCCCACCTTAAAAGCCAGGCGCTGACGCTCATCCGGGCTCTGCTCTGATTTCCATATCGTGCGAGTCCGGGACCAGGAAGCGCCTGGTCCCGTTAAGGTTTTAACCTCTGTTCCCGTTCCTGTTCCCCGTCCGCCGGTTCCGACCCGGCCTTCGTGGTTTTTAATCCTTCTTCTGATGGATCTCCTGGTTTTGGACTTACCCTTGTGTTTTGGATTTTCCCTAAGGAGTACTCTCGGATTGTTCGCCTCAGCCACACCTCCCCCGTGCACCAGCGCACCTTGGACACGCCCCCTTGTCTTCAGCCCCGTTTTCCTGCATGACGTTTCCCTAGTGTCTCCCCACTCCGTCGGACTGTCCTCCGCATAGGGTCCGGAAAGAACTGTTCGTTACATAGACATTCAAGGCATTCTAGTCGCTGTACTCTAAATGAAATCACAGTACAGTACAGGACATGCAGTGAGGAGCTCACGCAACGAATACTCTTGAACGCAACAAAAGTAATGGCACACGGCACATCACGTCCGAGTTTAGTGACAACTACCTCAGAGATTGAAAGCTGGGTAGTTTCAGATCACTTTCGATCTTAGTATCGAAGTGCCGTCTCCCACATAACCGATCCACAGAAGAACTGTATCCAGAGGTGTTAAAGAAGTCGAGATCTCACCATGAGAGGGGAAGCATCTCAGGAAAAGCAGGTGCAGTCGGTTCCATAGTCATAGCGCCACTGTCGGACAAGAGCAAAAGCCACCCGGCTTCCTCTGGGAAAGTAATGAGACAAAGAGACAGGGCATAGTGGGTTGTGTGGCTGAGTGGTCTAAGGTGCTGGATTAAGGCTCCAGTCTCGTTGGAGGTGTGGGTTTGAATCCCACTGCTGCTAGAAGTTTTTGTGTTACAACCACCAAGTGGAGCAAAAAGCTACTTTATCAGCTTAACATCAAAGCAGGGAGAAAAAAGTGTTTCTTCTTCTCAACACAAATTCTTGTTTCCACCTTCAGCAGGGAAGTTTGTCTACCAAGATCACTTTTGAGTCAGTGCAAATCACAATGCGCCCTCAATTTTAATGTCGGTTGTGCTCCTATTATCTGTGAAACGTTAATGTTCTGCATTTTCAAGTCGAGTCATCCTCAGGGGTAGAGCTGATTAAGTCTTTCCGCATAGCGCTCCATCAGAAATAACTTGTCTAAGTTCCAAAGAGATTGTGGGTTTCACTTCAAGCAATCACAAAGCATACCTCACATGTCAGATCTAAATGGGGAATTTGTTGGTTACAAAGCTGAACGTTTTTCCATGTTCTGCTAGAGTATCCACTGGCTTGCCTTTATCAGCTGTCTTGGAAAGATAAGCTGTGCTTCGTCTCAGGAAAAATCATTAGTACTGTCATTTTATTCTGTGCATATGGCCGATATTTAAAGTATATAAAAATCACGAGTTCATAGATTTATCCAAATATCAACGGCACCTTGTAAACCTGTGATAAGAATTCCTTCAATCCAATAGTTTCACTCCAGGGAAAAGGCAGGGAAACATAGAGAATTCTTATTTAAAGACAACATCCGTATTGGATTGCATGTCAGCAGGCATCACTCAGAATTCCTAATATGATTTTGAATTCAGTTTTGCAGTTCTTTAGTGTTTTACTACTTTCAGAGAGTCCTTTATTGACCTTGCTGAAGCAAAGAAGCGACATAATCACAAATGTGACCAGTTTTTCTGCTGTTTCTGGTTAATAATGATTATTATTTTGTATTTTGATTAGTATTTTTCATAGCGTTCTTCCTCAGCTTTTAAGTTATTTGGTGAGCAAGAACCACTGCGAACGAGTCTCAATCAATCAAGAACACATACGGTACTGCTGTCCTGTGTACAACTGCTTCGTCCTAATTGAGCTTTTCAGTGTTGAAGAAGACGTTTCCAATTTCGATTGCTGGTTTCAGAGGATGTGCTACAAGATCACAGATTCATTTGAAAAGATTTGGAGATGTATTGGCTGGGATTCAAACCTGGCTCAATTGCATGAAGGCACCTATACTCAGCAACGAGAGGAAAGGAGAAGGGGCCAGAGGTAGTGTGGCTGAATTGTCTAATATGCTGGATTTTAGGCTCCACTCTCTCAGGGGCGTGGGTTTAAATCCCACTACTGCCTAATGTTTTAAGACCTTACTTCCTGAGATTTGTAATATGGTCAGTAAAAGCACTTTATGTAAGTATCTCTTATGTCAGCGCTACAAGTCACTTACTGCTCCACAGGTCCGGGGTTCAATCCCTGGCATCTTCAGGTGTTTTATATTACTGTACTCACATCGCAATCTTCTGTTGAGTGAGAACTCTTTGCTCGTATTCATAGAGAGCCAGGTATACCTTTTGAATCTCACCCGGGATTTCCTGAGAGATCATTCAGCGAGCGAGTCCTCCCTCTGGACACGGGACTGAGCTGAAAGCTGCACGAATTCCTCACTGCGCGTCCTCTACTGTTACAGGTGGTCCAGAGTTAATGTGCAGCACAGTGACATGAACACTTTGAACTTTTTCTGTATGTGAAGGAAAATGCAAAAGAGCATGTAAAGTATTGATCACATAAAATATCCATGGTACAACTCGAGAAAAAACTGAAGCACAAAACAACGACTTTTGATGATTACAAGAGATTCAAGAAACACAACCGTCCACAGATGGGTTCGGAATCTGAACGCATAAGTCAAAAGAACAAAAGCGAAGTAAACTCTCTTCATTGTCTTATAGTTTATGTAATAAAACAATGTTTTTCTTTCTTTATAATTTCTTACTGTTGATAGACGATTTATTGACTTTTAACAGAATCACAACTACAAACATTTGGGGTTCAACTGTTATTCACATACTCCAACAAAGAGAAATGTTAGTGTCTTCCAGTGTGTGAGACAATTTCTAAAAAAATTAAAAAATAAGTTATAGAAATTAAATTGTTCTACTTTTTAGGCTTGCATAGTCTTATTCATATTTCAGTTAAGCCTTTTCTTCTGTAGTAATTTCATTTGATATTAAAATTAGTCCTGATTTACAAGAATTTTGTAATAAGTTTCAATTTAGGAAAATTGTGCCCAAAAGCTACCAAAACTGGTAATGTTCACATAATGTGTAATGCAAAAGCAGCAGTTGGGGTGGGAAACAAAAGGCATTTCTTGGTATGAATCCTAAAACTTCATAGATGGCGTTCTAGGACTTTTCGCTTCAGATAAAGCTGTTAATACATCATAGATTTCTACTCAATCAATATCTGCAGTGTTATCACTACCGAACGATAATTATAGATCCAGGCAATAATTCATGAGTTGTTTGTTAGAAAATTGTTTATGGTTTTTTTTAAACATATTTTCAATACCAGACAAAAAGTCGAAAGTTTCAATTTCATGCAACTGATGAAATCTCTCTTCGATGGAAGTTATAAGTACAGTACATCCAAAATACTGCGGAATCAATCAGATTTACATGTTTCTTGTGGATCCAGAAGATCATTTTGAGACTCAAAACATGCCTGTCTTTTCTTTTTTCGAGGACGAAGGAGTAGCAGCAGGAGTAGCAGTAATGGCAAGAACGTGTTTAGAGTTCAGCACTTCTCATTTCTAATGCAGAGCCATCGACTCGGAAAGTACCGCACGCGATAAAAGAAATTGCAGAATTGGTCTGTTCATGCTGCCTACACGCTTTGAATTGCTGGCATTTTCTGCAAGCGTTCCTTTCTGAGGGTTCATGAAATTCCTCACATTTGAGCCAACACTAAAATATTTCATTCGGGGTCGCCTAATTCATAGTGCAAACCGAATCTACAGGGGAATGCTGTGGCACATGAAGCCGTTTGTTATTCTGTTGTGAGGTGTGAGGGGCGGAATGCAAATCGAGTTGGTGAATAGAAAATGAAACAGGAGTCACTTCTTGAGCTACGAATTCCAAAAAGTATGAAAACCTGTGCATTTTAACAGTGCAGAATACTCACAAATTGCACTGAGTTGCTTGCTTTCTTCTGCTGCTTTTATATTTCAGTCATTCACTGTCAGCTAGCACTGGAACAATTCAAGAGAGGTAAAAATGGAAGCTGTCAGGGGTGGGATTTGAACCCACACCTCCATTTGGAGACCAGAACACCCAAGCCAGCTGGAAAGACACATGTCCTTGAGTCTGGCGCCTTAGACCACTCGGCCACCCTGACAATCGAAAGCAAGTGGTGTGCTGAATGCACCAGTAGTTGACTAAACTGAGTTTCTTCCCTGAAATGATTTGCTTGCGAAGACCCAAGTTGCCTTGAATGGATCTTGGAAATCAAATATACGGATGGATTGTTATTCGGTTGTGAGTTTTGAGGGGCGTATTATAAATTGAGTTGGTGAAAAGGCGCTTTTTGTTAGTCTGTCGGGAGGCTGCACAAGGTGTTTAGAGGGAGAACTTCTAAAAGGCAGGCTCTCTATGTTTAACATCAAGAAAGATTTTTTTTTCTCAATGGAAATGCTCTTTGGCGCTTTCAGCTTTATGTAGGGAACAACGTCTGCCGAGACCACTTTTGAGCCAGTGCATATGGTAATGTGCCACCAAGTACATTTAATATTGGCTGTGGTAGCGAGCTGCTTTTGTTTGTGAAGCTTTTACTTCTTTAAGCTGAATCATCGGCAGGAGTAGTTCATTAAATCGTTGCTCATTGCGCTCCATCAGAAATACCTTGTCCATGTTCAAAAGAGATCAGGGGATTTACTTCATGCTTTCACATGGCATACCTTACACGAAAGATTTAAATGGGGAATTGATTGTGCTTCTTGATGTTGTTCCTGTGGTTGCCTTGGTTACAATGGTGAACGTTCTTCCACGTTCTGCTAGAGTATCCACTGGGTGGGCCTTATCAATTGGCTCGGATAGGTCATCAGTGCTCCGTCTCCAGAAAAATAATCAGCACTGTCTTTTTTCTGTGCGCATGACCGTATTTTAAAACATATAAAATCACGAGTTCATTGATTTCTCCAAATAACAACAATACATTTTAACCCTTCAATCCAATAGTTTTACTCCAAGTGAAAAGCAGCGCAATATATAGAGAGATGATATTCAAAGATTTCAACGTTCTTGTTGGATTGCCTGTATGCAGATATCGCTCAGAATTGCTAATATGATTTTAATTCAGTTTTTCTCTACTACTTTCAGAGTCTTTTATTGACCTTGCTGAAGCAGAGAAGTGACATAATCACAAATGCGACCAGTTGTGCAGCTGTTTCTGGTTAATAATGATGAATGCGAAATAAAAAACAGCTCCTTGCACTAAGAGCAAGAGCAACCAACGCGCTCGCTTGTTGAGTTGGGTATTTTCCGAGCTACTCTTCCTTAGCTGTGTAGAGGTTTGATGGGTTTACTGAGACAATTATTCATTGTAGCAGTAATCACGAGGTGGTTCGCTGTGGTTTTTAGAAAATCAATCGTCAGAACAACTAACAACGCACACATACATGTTCAATACACGAGATACAGTTATTAATATAAATTGTGCACCAAACATATACCAGTCTGCCTGGATACAAGCGGCAGACCTTACTGTGAGGATTATCAATATACAAGGAATATAATCTCGAAGAGATGCAAACACAAAGAGATACACAACAGAGAATATATGTCAATATATATCGTTCGGTTACCAAATCGCTAATCAGTGTTATTTCCCCTGTTACTCTAAACTCGGAAGTAAATGCAATACTCGTGAATTAAATTGATAACAACTTGTGTTGAGGTACAATTGAATTCTCGAGACGCAATGTAGGACATGGGGTTTACTTATCCACTGTGTATGGATTTGGAATTTCCCGGCACGAACACCAAACCAGCTGACAGGCTCTGTTGCAGCCTTGGTTCCAGTGGTTGTCCAATGGGCGTTGTCCCGGCATCCTCTGGCTACCGGCCAACCAGTAGAGGTGCAGCTCGGAGTTGGACGGGCGGAGGAATCTAACTGCGATGCGCAGGGCAGTCGTTGCTCCGAGGGGATCTACCAGCAGTCCGGCTGGCTAGTAGAAAGTATCTATGCACAGAGTGTGACCGCAAGTCCGCACAAGTCACTCTTTTGCCCGGGAAGAAGCTGGTTCGTTCCCGGACCAGCGCTGCTACTGAATAAGCTATTCAGGTTGTCGACGAGGGTCCAACTGTAGGCTGCCGTTGATCAAGCGGAGCATTCACGTTGGTAGAATTCTGAGTACGTACGGGATCCTCGGCCTCGCGCTTAGAACAAAGTCCAAGTCCCAGTGCAGACAACAGCAGTTATCATGTGATTGTCTCTGAGGATGTGCGAAAATGGCCAAGGAGAGCCCCGATCTGAGGTTGCGCTCCCTTTTTAACCAAGACACAGATGTGTGCTGATTGGTTGAGATTTTGGCGGGCATTGGAGACCCACGTGGTGTTACCACGCCCTGCCAATCCCTGATTGGTTGATCACGGTGAGATATGAGTCACTTACTCTTGACACTTAGGAATGCAGTCCAGATGTCCATTCGGCACTCCCTAGACAGATAGGCACCAATGGATGACCATTGATCATAATAGCCAGGCTAAGCTAAGTGCATCCCCGTTTGGGAGCTGTCCCTTATCAAAAGAAAATATCTTAAATCAGCCTGCATGAATACTTTCTCTGTGGCTGCACCACAGAGATGGAGAGTGAGATGGGGCCTCATTTAGGAAAGCACAGCAACGCTTAATTCTGTCTTATTACCAAGTATTGCTGCTACAACTGCTTAAATTCAAACTAAACAGGACTATGGGAATGAGATTTGATTTCGAACTGGGATTTAAATAAATAGGACCACTGCACTACATTGTGCTTTATGTAAGACAAAAGGTGGGCTTCCTGTGTTTTCGATAACTCAGTTGTACGAGCGGAGGAATATAGTGGAAACAGCTGGGAACTCTTTGCTCTCTGGTTTGAATCTGGCTGGAAGAAAGGTGTTTTTTATGTTCTTTAATCAAAAAGTGAAAATGTATCTTTCACTTAGTTGTCTTATTTTCTAGGCCTGTAGACTCCTCACTCTTCCTAAAAGAAAATGCTGCAGATAATGATACAGTAGTTGTCAGAAGTTTAGTTCAGTGGTAGAGCACATACAGGCTGTATGTGGTTGTTTTCAATCGCCGGCGTCTCCACTCTGGATTTCTTCCTAAGCGCGATATCTTTCCTTACTTGTGTGTGAATTTCAGCGCGACACATAAACCCTTTGTCTGTTTTATAAAGATTATATTTTAAATCAGTTAAAACAAAAAAAGTACCAATTACATACATGTAGAAAACACATGTATCTAATTTGAAAATTTGGGCAATGTATTACTAGTAGTGGAGCTGAGCTCACAGAAGAGCAGTTGATATTGTTAAACCACGTATTATTTTTAAATGACGCTACTAAGCACTGGCACGGTGTTTGTGCAGTCCTACCCAAGCTTTCTATCGACTGGATGAGTCTCCTGTTCCATCTCCAATTCTTTCCGCACATTTCACCTGTTTCACCACCGTTATCATTAGACTATAGCCACTAATACGAGAATACTGTTCTGAAAGACTGTCTTAAATAATAATGTTGAAAAGGTTAATGATAAGAGTTTTTTTCATTAAGGTAACCATACATTTGCCTGTATAGTACAACTTATTATCTGTATCCGCAAATCCCCAATATTAATGCTGTCTCCTGAGAAACAGAAGTGTAGAGTCAAATAATATTACAACAAATCTATTCAATTAACACCCCTATGTGAACGAACACATTTAAGACTTACACCCCTTTTAAATATGTATTTCCTTCATTTCAGTTCTCTCCCCGGGATACCTGAAAATTCATTATAGTATAATAAAGTCTGTGCATGCATTACCTGTAATACAGCTACTAATATAGATAACTTTAAACTTCATTATTAAGATATTACACTTTTATTAATAAAATATGTATTGATAAAATTCCTTGTGAATAATTGTAGTGTCTGGAAAGCAATTGTTCATTACTTAATGACGATATTATTTCCACTACATTCAGGACAGTTCCAATGTAATCTATTGTTCCACTTCGTCTGCTTAGTCTCCTACTTTAGTAACATCTAATGGGGAGCAGCTGTTATTTTAGGTTTGTTGCAATTGAGAACAGGTTTGCTACAGAGCTGCTGACAAATTTCAGCAGCCAGTTTGTTGCAACTGACCCGTTGTAGCTACCAATCAGAAAAAAAACCAAACGCAACAACTTCAAAAGAGAAAGAACATTAAAAACAAATCTGGGGAACAACATAAACACAGAATCTAATGCAGAACTTTATCAAGTCTTCAGTGCTCCTCTTGTCTCAGTAGACCTCTCTCATATATTTGTGTACAGGTCAACTGGAGGTACACAGCTGTAATTTAAGTAGGGAGCTGCATCACAGCATGCGTGGGCTGCAAATGGAAAAGTATAGGTTTATTCCATGCTGAAAATAGAAGTAAACACAACGTTTCAGCTGTGGAGCCTTCTTTGATTGTGACTCGAAATAAATCTTTACTTGTTCGTTTGATGTTAATTTATCTCCATCAAATACCTAAGAGTATCTAAACTCGACAGTTGCTCTCAGTAGCTAAAGACACTGCTCCAGGTGAGGCTTGAACTCACAACCTCGGCATGACTGTGCTGTGCACTGCTGTATAAGTACCACGCACTGACCGATTGTGCCACTGGAGCTGTGCATCTTGTGTTCTTCATACAGACTGACGCTGCAGAAACACAGGGTGAAAACGGTTTCGGTTGTGGATCCATCTATACATGGGGAACACTAAAATAGCAAGGAAAATACAAGAAAAGAAACTGAAAGAATTGTGCTAACAGCAAAGGGGAACTGAGGGAGGTGGTCAGACAAGTAAATCAGCCTGGCAGATTATTTGTATCGACAGTTTTTGAGTCAATCAGCAAACAGATTTATCTTCATGTGCCTTAAACTGTGCAGTTTGTATCTTCGCTGTAGATAGGTTTCTTCAGAAGTCCGGTAAACTGACAATAATGGAGAACTAGCTGACGCACCCCGTCGTGAAGACCCTCTGTAAGGTGATTACACGTTTCAATTTCAAGTCGCCTCCTTTACACTCAATTGCAGCCCCGAAACTGAGAGAAAGCATGAGAAATGGCTTCAATTTCAATGTGAAAGTGCAGTACAGGCTCGATGGCTTCACATCTCCAATCAATCAAATAAAATTGTAGTAAAGCGATCTAAATATGACTCTGAAGTACTAGGAAAGATGATTATTTTGAGCGTGCCTCCAAGGGTCTGCTACGAGGCTTAAGTTGGCTTCTTATTCGCCAGCTTCTTATGCGTGTTTTTCGTTCCACCTTAAATGGTGCTGCTGTGATGTTATGTCGCCTTTCGCCTGTAGATGGCTCTCTTCGATCAGTACTAATCCGGCTGGAATACTGTAGACATCTTTACTGAAAAGGAATATCCAAATAAATAGCGACTGTCCAAATTATATTTTTGTATGGAATAGATTTCAGAAAATCGCAAACCAATTTTAAAAACTCACCACAACACGGACTTACACTGGGAAAAGGTGACTGTACTTTCTGCTTATTGCTACGGCCTTCCCCCCGATTATGAAAATGTCTCACAGTTCTGACACCGATGTGTGAAAGACAATGTAACAGACTATCAAAATCCTGAAGTACAAGAAATTTTAATGCACCAGTTTTTTAAATATGACCCTCTGATCCTGGGATGTCAGGATACATTTCGAAAAAG
The DNA here is from genome assembly GCF_040954835.1 of Lepisosteus oculatus. NCBI lineage: Eukaryota > Metazoa > Chordata > Actinopteri > Semionotiformes > Lepisosteidae > Lepisosteus > Lepisosteus oculatus. The sequence continues at coordinate 33,766,086 of NC_090709.1, forward strand.
TATGGCACGAATTGCAAGAATTGCAATGGCACAAATTGTTGAGAATATCACTGACCTTGCCGATATTTGCAGGGGATACGAATGTTTTGCACATGTTGAACTACAACACGTAAAAATTGAGCTTCTTAGTCAATATCACCGGGAATGTCCAATAATGACGAACATCAGTAGCTTCAAGGAAACTTAGACTCGCACATGGAGTTTTATCTTCGAATGGAGGGTGGGAGAATTCATTTATACTCTCGTTGCTCATTAGCTAAACTATTTTAAAAATATGACACAGATTTGTTTGAGAAACTTGTAATCGCCTTAAAGAGAGTCTTCTTGAAGATGTGCACCAGCTAGCTCTCCACTGTCAATTGACAGGACTTTAGAAGAAACTGTTCTCATACAACCAACATACAAATTACACATCTTAAGGAACAAATCCGTGTACTAAATAACATAAAACTGTCGCTGCAAATTATCACCAAGCTGTTTTATGTGTCTGACCACCTCTTTCCTACTTTGCAGCGAGCACAAATCTTTTTGTTTCTTCATCGCTATTTTACTGTCTCTTTCCCCCATGTGGAGATGGATCCACAGCCGAAACTTTAGGTCAATTCCTGTTACTCTGTCTGATTGAAAGAGCTGTATTAAAGGCACTCCCATCTCTGCAGGAAAGTTATTGCTGCTCTCAACACAATATACTGCAGCCAAATATAGCGATACTGTCACTGCCTGTGGGCCACGTGTTCCTACTGTCAGTCTATTATGTCATGTTCATCCACACCCAGAAACATTACTGCTGGAGCATAAGAGTTATATAGGCGCAGTCCATAGAGCAAGAATCTCTTAATCTCAGAACTGTGGGTTCAGCCCCCACATCGGGTCCCTCTGTGTCAATTTGATCCCCCAATCCTTCTAGCATGACCTGATGGCGTAACAGTGATACCCAGTACCCAGCGAAATTCAGCTTTCTTTCCACATCGGCCGAACAAGAGTTTGTCTAAATCGAGGGAGATCTGCTCACAAGCAAGTATTAAACACTTCAGCATTTACTGTTCGAATACCACACTTTGTCAAAACACTGCCGCTTCTTAAGCTAATAAGTAACGGTTTTTGAGCACGCATTGTATTGTTAATGCTTATATTAAAAAAAGCATAAATTCACATAATGGAATTTTGATGGAACAAAGTAGTCCAGCCCCTTTACAACATTACATACCCACTGATTAAAGCTTAAAACTACAGCAGCAGGAGTAACAATAATGGCAACAACATGTTTGGAGTTCGGCATTTCATTTATTCTGCGGAAACATCGTATCGGAATGAACTGCCCGAGATAAAAGAGTAATTGCTGCTTCAGATCGTTTTTACAGAGCATTGCGTTGTTCTGTTCATGCTGACTACACGCTTTAAATTTGTCATTTACTACAAGCGTTGCTTTTCCGGGTTTTTCTGAAATTCCTCGCATTTGAGCCAGCACTAAAATATTTCATTCCCGTCGCTGAATACATCGTGGAAACGGTATTTGCAACCGAATGCTGTCACACATGAAACCTTTTTGTTATTCGGTTCTGAAGTTTGAAAATGAAAATAAAAAGGGGGTCAGTTCATAGGCTTGAAAGAAGACAGGGGTAAAGTTAGCTCGAAGTTCGAAAACGATTTTGGCACGCCTGTAGCGCTTTCACGAAACCTCTTAGAGTTGCGAGAATGCTTGTTTTGTGTATAAAATACATTGTGGATGCTTTCTCAGCCTTTACTTTTTCGTTTTTATGACATTTTTTTGACCAAGCACGAATATTCTTTTATCCATATCTTCGCAATGGAAGCACAGAACGCCGTCAAACCAAAAGCATTTTAAAGACCACGACTTGTGGATATTTCCACACTCTTTACATCAAACTATCAGTGAGCTAATTATCTTTTTTTACACCTCCGGTTTTTCATCGATGCGTAATTACGCACGAACTGGAACCCGGGGGACCGCTGTGTGCACACGTTCACAACGCGAGAAATACTGTTCAATACGGCTTCGTGCGAAAAACCCGTATATGACCATAGGAAGCAGAACAGCGCAGTCTCCCATTACCCAGACTGTAAGCACGGGAATAAAGCTTTGTTTGATTTCTGAAACCCTTCCTTTACGCCCTGTTTTCATTCAGGTAAGGGTCAACTATATTGAAAATACTACTGACAGCAGGAAGATTAAAATATTCTTTACTCAGCAGCTTATTAAAAACAGCTCCCATGATGTTCAAACCGAGTTTTTACACAGAACACTGACACAGCTTTGCATTCTGAATCTCTTTTTCTCATGCTTTTATTTAATATGGCACAATGCACTGGGATATGGGTATTCTGTTCACAAACCAATAGCATTTAAACCACAGCACCCACAATGCTGCAAGTGTTTTGCACACTAAGCAGGTCCTCTGACTTTTCCCAGCTTTGTTTTGGGTTGTGGAACCTTTCTTTATATTTTTTAGGATTTTCTGAAGATAACACTACAGGTAATACACTGGGACAGGTGGGTCAACTTCATGGCTCAATAGCATTTCAAATACAGCACCCACACTGCTGTACCCAAGTGTTTTACACATCAGACAGGCCCCCGAACCTCGTACAACCTTGCTGTGGCTGTGGCCCCTTTCTTTAATTTTTTTATGATTTTTTGAAGATAACACTACAGGCAATACACTGGGATAGGTGGGTCGTCTTCATGGCTCAATAGCATTTCAAATACAGCACCCACACTGCTGAAACCAAGTGTTTTACACACCAGACAGGCCCCCGAACCTCGTACAACCTTGCTGTGGCTGTGGCCCCTTTCTTAAATTTTTTATGATTTTTTGAAGATAACACTACAGGTAATACACTGGGATAGGTGGGTCGTCTTCATGGCTCAATAGCATTTCAAATACAGCACCCACACTGCTGAAACCAAGTGTTTTACACACCAGACAGGCCCCCGAACCTCGTACAACCTTGCTGTGGCTGTGGCCCCTTTCTTAAATTTTTTATGATTTTTTGAAGATAACACTACAGGTAATACACTGGGATAGGTGGGTCGTCTTCATGGCTCAATAGCATTTCAAATACAGCACCCACACTGCTGAAACCAAGTGTTTTACACACCAGACAGCCCCCAGAACCTTATACAACCTTTCTGTGGTTGTGGCCCCTTTCTTTATTTTTTTAATAAGAATTTTAGTTTTTTAATATGGCACCATTAGGGCACCATTACAGGCGGTACATGGGGATTGGGGGGTGCTATTCATGAGTCAATAGCTCTTCAAGCACAACAGCCACAGTGCTGCAACCAGGTGTTTTACACACCAGACAGCTCCCCTAACCTTATACAACCTCGCTTTGAGTTGTTTAACATTTCTTTCAAATCACTTGGGTTCATCAATCATTTGATCATTTTTCAGCGTGGAATAAACCTATTACTTGTTCCTTGGAGATTACCATCTGCTGATAAGATATGATCGCTATATTGACCATATACAATTTCTTGCATAAGGAATTCATATTTTGCATACACCGATCCCCCCGGAGTCCCAAGTGATTCTGGTTTTGGAAAGCTAAAGGACAATGAGCTTCACGATACCAGGGGGACAGTGGGTGGTCAAGTCTCCCCTAAACAATGGATCTTGTCAGATTATGATGTCAGTGCATTTAATAAATGTTGTTGAACTCTCTTTAGCCCAAATACAGAGGAGCCCAGACCCAGAATGTTACACATACTGACAGAGAGTGATCTCATTATGTGTGTTTGGATTTTAACAACTATTTTTATTGTTTGCTAGAACCAAAACAATCTATGTTAGACATTTTCATCTTCAGCCAAAAATACAAACCTGTGTACGTAGTGTGGTGCAGGTTCTTGTCCCATCCTGCTCTTGGTCCAGGTTGGAGGGTTGCACCGATTCTGAATCTTGTTAGCTGGTATGGATGGGTTTGGGGGTGTTGATACCAGAGTGGTCCAGGAGGGGGATTCAGGTGTCTCGGGGGCATTCTTGTTTTTCTATGAGTTCAGGTTGATTCTGTTGGTTCTGTCATGAATCTCCCCCACGCAGGCAAGCGCTCCCGCATTCCCTCGAGCTCTCCCCATACCAAACGTGCACATGTCAATCAGTCCTCTACTTAAACCCTCATCTGTCCCCCGGTCATTGCTCACGATTGAGATTCTCTCCTGGAGCTTACCTTCTAACTACGCCTTTGCCTTACTATGACTTCTCCCCTGGACCTCGACCCCGGTTTTCCGACAACTGCTTTAGCCACTCGATTTTGTACCTTCGCCTGTTTTACGCTTTCTCGGATCCTGACCCCAGCCTGTCTCTTCATTTACGCCTCTGCCTACCGACGCAACTTCTACGCCTTCCCGGACTCGGGCCCCTGCCTGTTTATTCCGACTACGCCTGCGTCTCGCGCCAACCCTACCAAGGGCACCGCATTGGATCCCTATCCTCAGCAGTCAGCCCCTGCGTGACAGGTTCTGAGTGTCTTGGTTACATCCGTTTGTGTGTATAGATGAAAAAGCTATTGAAGAGCACCCCCACACCCCCCACCCGTCTCGGTGGAAGTTGCCATGTTCAAAAAATCCTAAAAAGATAATTAAAGTTGCACACAACAAAGCATGACTGTGAAAGGTCAGGAGGCCTGCCTAGTGAGCACAACACTTGATTACAGTCAAAAAAACAATTAAAAAATAAATAAATGTTCCACAACTCAAAGCGAGGTTGTATAAGGTTAGGGGAAATGTCTGGTGTAAGACACCTGGTTGCAGCACTGTGGCTGTTGTGCTTGAAGGGCTATTGACTCGTGAAGAGCACGATGTACTATCCCCATGTACCGCCTGTCTAATGGTGCCATATTGAAAAACTCATAAAAAAATAAAGAAAGGGGCCACAACCACAGCAAGGTTGTATAAGGTTCTGGGGGCTGTCTGGTGTGTAAAACACCTGGTTTCAGCAGTGTGGCTGTTGTATTTGAAATGCTATTGAGCCATGAAGATGACCCACCTGTCCCAGTGTATTACATGTAGTGTTATTGTCACGACCACCAGCCAGCGGAGATCAACACGTAAGCGAGCCAATCAGCACCAGCAGCGGATTACTACTAACAAGCGCCGCCGCACGAGTTAACACACCTGCAATTGCTCTACCGTGCGGCACGCCGGGTTATTTATACCATTCGTACCTGATTCCCGTTGCTCGGTATTGAGTTCTCTACTTGTTGCTCAGCCTAGCGTTCTTACCCCTCTTTTGCCTTCCTGGAATTCTGCCTGCACCTTTTGCCTTCGGACTTCGGATCTCGTCTCGCCCCTTGGATTGTTTGCTATCATTGCCTGTTTTGGATTTGACCCTGTAGCTCTCTTTTCGACTACGATTCTGTCTCACGTTTTGGATTGTTCGCCACCAGTGCCTTTACCGGTTCTCGACTCACCTTCGCCTTCGGACTACGACTCAGCTCCTGGATTTGCTCGGTACGTTTACTTACCTCCCTGCGACTCCTGCATCTGCATTGGATCCTTTTCACCTCTACAGAGCAGCGTTACAGTTATCTTCAGAAAATCATAAAAAAATAAAGAAAGGGGCCACAGCCACAGCAAGGTTATATAAAGTTAGGGGGCCTGTCTGGTGTGTAAAACACTTGGTTTCAGCAGAGTGGGTGCTGTATTTGAAATGCTATTGAGCCATGAAGACGACCCATCTGTCCCAGTGTATTACCTGTAGTGTAATCTTCAGAAAATCATAAAAAATTAAAGAAAGGGGCCACAGCCACAGCAAGGTTGTACGAGGTCCGGGGGCCTGTCTGGTGTGTAAAACACTTGGTTTCAGCAGAGTGGGTGCTGTATTTGAAATGCTATTGAGCCATGAAGACGACCCACCTGTCCCAGTGTATTACCTGTAGTGTAATCTTCAGAAAATCATAAAAAAATTAAAGAAAGGGGCCACAGCCACAGCAAGGTTGTACGAGGTCCGGGGGCCTGTCTGGTGTGTAAAACACTTGGTTTCAGCAGAGTGGGTGCTGTATTTGAAATGCTATTGAGCCATGAAGACGACCCACCCGTCCCAGTGTATTACCTGTAGTGTTATCTTCAGAAACTCATTACAAAATAAAGAAAGGGGCCACAGCCACAGTAAGGTTGTATGAGGTTCGGGGGCCTGTCTGGTGTGTAAAACACTTGGTTTCAGCAGTGTGGGTGCTGTATTTGAAATGCTATTGAGCCATGAAGACAACCCACCCATCCCACCTGTAGTGTTATCTTCAGAAAATCATAAAAAAATAAAGGTTCCATAACCCAAAACAAAGCTGGGAATAGTCAGATGACCTGCTTAGTGTGCAAAACACTTACCTGCAGCATTGTGGGTGCTGTGGTTTAAATGCTATTGGTTTGTGAACCAGTGCATTGTGCCACATTAAATAAAAGCAAGAGAAAAAGAGATTCAGAACACAAAGCTGTCAGTGTTCTGTGTAAAAAATCGGTTTGAACATCATGGGAGCTGTTTTTAATAAGCTGCTGAGAAAAGAATATTTTAATCTTCCTGCTGTCAGTAGTATTGTGAATATAGTTGACCCTTACCTGAATGAAAACAGGGCGTAAAGGAAGGGTTTCAGAAATCAAACAAAGCTTTATTCCCGTGCTTACAGTCTGGGTAATGGGAGACTGCGCTGTTCTGCTTCCTATGGTCATATACGGGTTTTTCGCATGAAGCCGTATTGAACAGTATTTCTCGCGTTGTGAACGTGTGCACACAGCGGTCCCCCGGGTTCCAGTTCGTGCGTAATTACGCATCGATGAAAAACAGGAGGTTTAAAAAAAGATAATTAGCTCACCGATAGTTTGATGTAAAGGCTGTGGAAATATCCACAAGTCGTGGTCTTTAAAATGCTTTTGGTTTGAAGGCGTTCTGTGCTTCCATTGCGGAGATATGGACAAAAGCATATTCGTGCTTGGTCAAAAAAATGTCATAAAAACGAAAAAGTAAAGGCTGAGAAAGCATCCACAATGTATTTTATACACAAAGCAAGTGTTTTTGTAACTCTAAGAGATTTCGTGAAAGCGCTACAGGCGTGCCAAAATCGTTTTCGAACTTCAAGTTAACTTTACCCCGGTGTTTCCGCCAGGGAGTAAAAAAAAAAACGCACTATGGTATCTCAGAATTGTGACTTAGAATCTCAGAATTGCGACCTAAAAACTCAGAATTTTGACTTTATATCTCACATTTGCGACTTTGAAATAGCCCATATTTCATTGTCTGTCCTTTTGTTACTGTAACGGATTCTTGTGCCCTCGCCGCTCCCACCCTGCTTCGTGCCTCACTGTATTGGCTCGAACCCAGGCCTTGCTAGCTGAGGTAAAGAGGAGTTTATTTTTTATAAGTTTCAGATTTAATAATTGTGAATTCCTCTGGATGTGAAGTGTCTATTTCTGTATCTTATTTCATATTCTGTCTCCGTTTTTGTATTTCTGGTGTTTCAATATATTTTTTTAAAAAAGCCCACCGGCCACTATTCCATCCGGGTACTATGGAAGCCTCACTGGCGAAAATGGGATTCCATACAAAATAATGTAATTATTATTATTATTTCTTTTTTTCATCATGGAATAAACCTATTACTTGTTCCTTTGCGACATACAATTTGTACGATCTGGTTGCAGTGATGAGGGCACCGCTCTCCCCTGCGCATAACAGGGATGCTGGCCGCCGGGACTAAAGAAAGTGTTCTTTAGCTCAGCTGGCAAGACCTGGGCTCGAGCCAATGCAGTAAGGCACGAGCTAGAGTGGGAGCAGCGAGGGTACAAACCCTAGAACCCGAATCCGTCACAATAACAAAATGACAGACAATTAAATATGGGCTATTTCGAAGTTGCAAATGTGAGATATGAAGTCGGAGTTGTGAGTTACTAAGTCGCAATTCTGAGTTACTTAGTTGGAATTCTGCGATACCATAGCACGTTTTTTTGTAACTCCCTGGCGGAAACGGGCTTTCATACATTTCAATTAGTCTGATCAGTGTAGGACAAGTTAATGTAGAATCATTACTATGTCTGTCTCTTGTTTGTATATAAATGAATGTCTTTGACAACTTAATGTTAGCTTTTAATTTAGTTTTAGTTTTACGATGTAGGTCAGGCGTTGACATATGCACGAGCATACGAAATGTCTCACTCCTGATTCAGCTCATGCTCCATAGGAGAGAAGAGATTCCTCCTGCTTCTCGTACAATCATATCAGAACAGAAGCCCGTGTCGCCCAGCTCTGATTCAAGAGCGACTCGCATCTTCAGCCCTCTTTTTATTCGTGATCCTAATTGTCTTTAGTTATGATCAATATTGAACTTTTCCTAAATAAAACGACAATAATCAAACATGCAGGCAGACGTTTAAAAAGTATTAGGAGCTGACAGGGTGCCCCTTTGGAATAGTTGTCAGAAAATGTGAGAAAAGGAAAGGTATGTACAGTAAGCTCTCACACACAGCATTAGAGATTGGCATCTGATTGGAAAAAAAAACTACCTGTCTCCCCAGCATTTAACGGTGCTGTTGTTTTGATTTTACATATTGTTAGCATTTTAATGAATTGTTAAAAGATTGATACACAAATCGCTAAATAAGAAAACGTAAAAACCCTAGCTGTAAGCAATTGGCCATTCATATTCCTGAATTTTAAATCCCTGTGTTTTTCTGTATCCGAATGCCTGGTGCAGCTAATTTGAAAGCGGAGTCTACGATTTACTGTATTGCAGAAGCGTATTGTTGCCACCAAGGAAAAAAAATCCTGAGTTTACAGGAGTAAAAGAGGAAACAAATGCAAACACCGTTTAGAAAAAACACACGTCTCAGGCCTTAACCATGACAAGGACGGGATTTGAACCAAGACGAGCAGAGCACAATGGATTAACAATCCATAAAGTGACTCCTGATTAATTTTCTTTTCGCTTCCTCGATTTGTAGTACGCTCCTCAGTCCTTACAACCGATAAACAAAACGACTTCATGTGCCACAGCATCCTGCTGCAGGTACTGTTTGCACCGTGCATTAGGCGAACCCGAATTAAATATTTCAAATATGTGAAGAATTTCATGAAAAAGATCACAGCCAATGTCAGCAAATCGGAGCCTGTAGGCAGCTTCAACAGAACAAAACGATCTGAAGCCGCAATTCTTTCATAGAGTGTATTGTGACACTCTAACCACGTTGTTGCTATTACTGCTACTTCTGCTGCCGTTGCTTTTAACTCTACTCAGCGGGCAAGTAAAGTTGTACAAGGAATAGACTACTTTGAGCCGTCCAAATTCCATAATGTGAATTTAAGCTTTTTTTTAAATTAATAACAGCATTAGTAATACAATGCGTGCTCAGAAACGTTACTTATTAGCTTATGAAGCAATATTGTTTCGACAATTTGCGGTCTTCAAAACGTAAACGCTGAAGTTTTTATACTTCCTTGTGAGCAGATCACCTTTGATTTAGAAAAGGAAAACTTACTCCCCTGTTGCTTTCATTGCAATATCTGAATCGAGACCCAAGCGCTAAGAAAGCTGAAAAACGCAGAAGTAATAAACCCGATTTTAATTTAGATACACATTTTCTAATGCAGCCTTCATTACAAGACAGTTTATTTCTCGAAAGCGTGTTATGTAAAAAAGAGAAAAACGAAAATATATGGATGACAATATTTAAAAGATGAAGATTTTACTTTTGAGAAATTGTCATTTTATGTATCTAGACGCTTTTCAACCACTGGTTTTAGACCTTTGCTATGCTTCCTGAATCATTTTCAGTGTTATAAACTGGGTGTGGAGATAGCGATCACTTTGTAGAGCAGTTGATAGGCTGGAGCTGTTCAGACTACTCGTTATTTCTCAAACGCTTCCATCATTTTTCTTTCACGCTAGGACGCGAGTGTGTTCATGTGTTTGGTTTTCGTTTCACTGATTCTCATTGAAGATTTGGGAATTAACGAAGAAAGAATCAGTAGCCAGGAAGGCAGAAGCTTTGGTTCTCAACGATCTTGAAGACACGCCCATGTAGAGCAGCGTGTGATGATTTGTACTACAAAAGACCAAGTGCTCAGTGACGTCTGCGTTTACCGTTGAAACTTTTCATCTCAGGTGCAAAAGCAGTTGTGTTAAACAAAGCTGAGTGGCGCAGCAGAAGCGTGCCGGGCCCATAACCCAAAGATCGATGGATCAAAGCCATCTTCTGCTATACACGTTTTATGCACGATTGATAAGCATACCATCAGTTTAATGACGTGCATTGAAACTGATTTCTTCTCTCGTGTGTGCAAACTTCACACTTACGGTGCTCTTTAATCTTTACAAATATGCAGATGCCCAAATGTTTCTTTGGTTGTTCTCAGATCCTTTATAGATTCCTCAAATCCTTCAAATAAACATCCATATCAGCACAATTATGTTTATATATTTTAAAATTAAGGGACATACAACAAAAATATCAATGTACATTTGTACTGTGCTCATTTAATAATGATTGTCAAGGATTGTCAAGCTCTCCAACAACTCTGTGTTATAATTTTAAAATATTTATGCTAAGGATACACAACGGGTGTATAAGGCATTCTAACTACAGCCAGCTGAAGATAAAATTCCACACGTGAAAATGGTTTAAAACACGCACATTTCCTGCAAAGTTCAAGAGGGCTTTTAGCGGAGATTATGTTTACATCGAAACAATCCGAAGCGCGTCCCTGACCACCAGCCCTTTGTTTAACAGCTGTATAAAGACACACTCTCGTGTACAAGGAAATGTTGTGTTTAGCAGAAGTGAGTTAACATGATCCGCGACCTAATTTACCAGAGCAAATACTCACCCAGCAAGGTCTGCTTTACTACAAAAGAGAAGTAGAGTGAAAGACGTGATAATTTCACGGCATTGTGGAAGAAAACACTTTTTTCTTTGAATTCTAAATCAATCAGAATTTCAGAGCGACACATAAACGTTTTCTCTGTTTAAAAGTGAGATTTTTTAAAACTGATAAAAATGTAAAAAACGTTTCTCACTTAGAAATTTTAGATGGGGTGGTGTATTACTAGTAGCGGCGCTGAACTCACCATGTGCAATTCAGTTATGTGACGGGCAAATGGTTTAATGGATAACGTGTCTGATTTCGGTTTATACGATTGTCGATTCGACTTCTATCGGTGTTGTGTGATTTTAAATCAGGCTCCTCAGAAATAGATGTCCGTTATGTAAATGAACCGCACCTGAAAGCAAACGTTGGGTCTGGTTTCCTTTTTTTCCTGCATGCAATAGCAAATCATTACAAAACAAGGACGCTAATGTCCAATAGCGTTAGTCATTTAAGTAAACATGAATATACTGTAAGGTGTTAGTACATGGGAGTTTCAACCACAATAAAAAAGGGCAAATTATAATTACAGGCTTCAGACAATTTTTCATACAAATGTGACCAAACACTCCCTAACTTTTAGGTTTGCTTGAACCTGTAATAATAAAGAGGTCTGAAACTTCCATTCTCTGATGTTACTGTCTCTAAAGCCAGACGTGATGTTTTGCGGATATGCAGTGTGTCTTTCCTCTTGTCGTGTTCAAGATGATTCGCTGCATAAGCTCCTGACTGGGTGTTCTGTACTGCGCTGTTATTTCATTCAGATTACCTATGTGGTGTACAGATAAAACCCGACTACGTGGTGTAATCTCCAGGGTCGGCACCAGCAGCACCTGCAAACTCCTCAGCTGACCTCGACGTGATTTGAACACGCAACCTTCTGATCTGGAGTCAGACGCCCTACTGTTGCACCACGAGGTCACTTGTGACAAGTGCTTTTAATTCACCCAAAGAGAACAATCAGCGTCCCTGAAAACGATTTTATTCATTCTCTCTTGTGAGGAGCGCCACTCTTCCAACGAGGGTCTCTTCTTCCCAGACCACAGATTATTCTTTCCGCCCGGCTCTCTCACAGAGAGCAGACACACCGTCTCCACTGATGTATTTACTACATCTATAGATCTGACCCCCTACAGCCCCGGTATTCCTGGACAGGATATTTACCACCAGCCTCGTGAACTTCTCATCTTGACCTCTCCCAGGAGGAGCACAATTAACACAGAATCCTCTCTCCATTTAGCAAATAACACAAAACACTGTTTACCTGTCAAGACAGAAAACCGGGCTGCTCCAGGTGAGGCTTGAACTCACAACCGTGGCATGACTCCACTGATCATGTCATTTTACAAAGCCTGAACCAGGAAAGCGACTGTAAGTCGAGCAGTTATGGCGTTGTTTTAATACTTGCCTACTCTTTCAATTTTTCGGTCAAATCTTTTATTTGGGAGTACTTTCAATTGATGTTAATCCTTGTCCCGATGCACGATTCTGGGCCATGGTGCATCTTGAATAATGTTCTTATAGGCTTCAGTTTGGAAAAGTGCGCTCTTCAGAAGCTCCCGAAACCGCTAATGGTTACATAACACTTAATGCAAAAGCAACGTTCGGGTTTGAAAAAGAATATTACTTGCTATGAATACAAACACTGTTACAGGAGGCGTGTTAGGGCTAATTTATCTTAGATCATCAATTCATCTTACATTTCTTCTCCATCTATATCAACAGCGTAATCCCTACTGAGCGCTAATGGCAGGTCCTGGCAATACAATCTTCTTTAGAAAACATTTTTCAAACTATTTCCACTACCATACGTAAAGTGAAAGATACTGATTGCATGCAACTAATAAAATCTCTCTTCCAGGGATGTTGCAGCTAGATACAAATTACAATCCAAAATGTATCAGCTTTAAAATTTTCTTTTGGATCCATAAGACGATCAGCATAAGACTCAAAATATACCTGTGTTTGATTGTACAGCATAGATTGTACAGCATTTATGTTTATATTTATGTTAAAATCAAGGTAAATATATCAAAATATCAACATCCAACTTCACAGTGCTAACGTAACAATGCTTCTCAAACAATTCCGCGTTGTATTTCTAAACTCTTTAAGCAGAGGACGCAACAGGAGTATAAATGATATCTCCCGCCAGTCAAAGATAGTTTTCCATGGGTGAATATGGTTTTCTGGGAGTTGCGATGTTGGTCACTATTGGACTTCCCCAGTGATATTGACTCAGGCACTCAACTGTTTAAGTGTTGTTGTTGGACACAAGCAAAAGACTCGCATTTTCTGCAAATATAGAGGGTTAAGGTTTCGGTTTTAGCGGAGACAGTGTTTACATCGACAATAATAACAAGATCATCCCTGGGTGGGTTCAAACCACCAACCTTTCAGTTAACAGCTGAACATGCTCACTGATTGCACCACAGAGACTGTTGAGAGAGGCTTTTCTCCATTCACATGCAATTGCTTGCATTTTCATGCCAACCGGCAAGATTTCTTCTGCACTGATAGCCAAGAATTAAATTTCATTTTTCACAAGCTGTATGAATTTTTTGAAAAACAAGTTGTTGCAGAAAGGAAATGCATTCATGCATTAAACTAAATCAAGCCCTATGTGGTTGTGTCACAGTAAAGTGAACCCTATGGGCGAGGAATGTTCCTGCTTCATGTCCGACTATGCCACCTAGCAATACAAACGGGGTGCTAGGGCCCCTCTACATTACCACAGGTTCTTTTTATCTCCCAGAATCACCAATGCTCACACAGACCAGCGACAAGCATTTGTATTGTATAAGTGCCCTTTTTATTTTCCAACTACATTCACATTCACTGTCACCCAAAAACACAATGAAAACTGTATTCACAGCAGCAAAAGGTCCTTCCCAGGGGCAGCAATCTTTCCTGTAAAATACTGAAGAGAGGCTACTCGAACGTTTCTACTTAGTACCTGTAGTCTCTGATGGCCCACTTGAAGGAGACGGGTATCGCCTAGTCCTGTTCCCCAGTCTCCATTCAGATAATGATAGAAATCCTCTGCGGGCTGTATTACATTCCCCTCAGTTTGAATCGGCTAGCTGTGCCAGTTTCCTTGTTCCTCACCTTCAGGTGTTAAATGTCTCTGTACAGTACCTCTGTTTCAATGCCAATGTCTCTTGTTGTCGTCAGTTACTGAACCAGTAGATCCTTGCCTCCAGGTATTAGAAGTCTCTGCAGAGTACCTCCGGGGTCTTGCACTCTGCAGCTTCCCTTGTGCTGCCTGTGTCGTGTCCAGGGTCCAGTGGGAATCGGGAGCCCCCTCTGTTCTGTCTCAGGTGTTTGTATCCCACTCCTTAGCCAATCCCTTTCAGGGAGTTTTCCAATGTCCCTGACAGAATCGGATTTGCCCAGTATTTTTCCAGGAGGAAGCTTGTGTTGTTTGAGGGGTGTGGGTGTGCCGAGCTAGGTGTCATGGGACCTTATCAGTTCACCCCTTGGTCTGGCTAAAACTGGCTCAGCGACTCCTCACACCTCCAAGTCTCGATACCTAATTGTACCTGCTAGGCGGTATTCATTAGGACAACTGCAGTCGCCTCCCTTGAGTGAGAGGCAACATTGACACCATTATGGAAATCAACATAACCTAATCAACCCCAGCCTGTTACTGCCTCAATGACCCACATCCTGTAACACTAATCAACATAACCCACTCAATCCCAGCCCGTGACTGCCTCAATGACCCACATCCTGCAACACAAGCTTCACCTGGAGCACAATGGCTGTGTTTTCAGCTATGGAAACTTACCGTTGACTTTAAGTCGGTGTTTGTGTTGCTTTTTCTGCTCGATGGATCTATATTAATGCAGGCACACATGCTTCCACGGCAAGTTATTTTATTGCTGTTCACAAACCAACACACTGCAGACACCTCTGATACTCTCACTGCTTGTGGACCACGTGTTCCTGCTGTCAGCCTACTATACCAAGTTCATGCAGATCTACAAACATTACTGCTCTAGTACAGGAGTGAAAGATGAAACGAGAGGTCACCCACTTTAAAAAAGCACATTTGTCAAAACTTAAAATCGACAACGATGGGATTCAAACCCACATGTGCAGAGTATAATAGATTAGCACTCTATCGCCTTAACCACTCCATCACCTGGTCACAGAAGTTAGCCTCCTGACATGAGTTAGTGCTCAAGATGGTCGTCTTTCCTCTACTCAAGGATCATTTTCCTCTTCCACCTGCGATTTCACCATTTTCCTTGAAGATGTCAAACATAAAAAGCGCATTGAGGTCCTTGGACTTAAAAAAAAAGAAAAAAAAACATAATTGAGTAGTAGTTTATGTGGTAATTTCAGGTACAATGTAAGAACTTAGTTAACTAGTCCCACAGTAATGTAATGATAGGGGTCCTATCAATAGAAAAAAAAATACATGTAACCCGAAAACACGACAGCCACAATGCGAGAAGCCTTCCGGGAACCTAGGTAAATCACTGTAGTAGTCTAACTACTACAGAAAATACAATTTAAAAAAAATAATTAACGGAACAATTTCAAAACAAAAAGAACATTACAAACAAATCTGGGGAACAACAAAAACACAGATTCTAATGTGAGAGCTTTTTCAAGTCTTCGGTACCCCATCGTGCTCCCTTAGTCCCAGTAGACCTCATTTATCTGTATACAGCAGGGGGTCCACAGCTGATGGGAAATTAAGTAGGAAGCTGAGTCAGCATGCGTGGGCTGCAAAGGAAAAAGTATAGGTTTATTCCATGCTGAAAAGAGAAGGAAATACGACGTGGACCCTTCTTCGGGTGTGACATGGAATAAACCCTTTACCTGTTACACTGATGTTAATTTAGACCGGAACTCCAGCAAATACCTAAAAGACTACAATCCCACTACATAAGGTGTTAAGGACAACCTATACGTAGCAGCATCTAAACTGGTTGCTTTCAAAAGCTAAAGACCTGCGCAGGCTGACGTTGCACAAACACAGGGTGAAACACGGTTTTGGCATGTTTTCCGTCTCTGCCTGGGGGGGAAGGGACAGTAAAATAGCAAGGAAAATACAAGGGAAGAAAATGAAAAAACAGTGCTCACTGCAAAACAAAATTAAAAAGAACATTAAAAACATATCTGGGGAACAACAAAAACACATAATCTAACTGCGAGAGCTTTTTCAAGTTTTCGGTACTCCATCGTGCTCTTCTCGTCTAAGAAGATATCTCTCATCTACCTGTGTACAGGCCAGCTGAGGGTCCACAGCTGATGGTAATTTAAGTAAGTAGCTGTGTCAGCATGCATGGGCTGCAAAGGAACGAGTAAAGGTTTATCCCATGCTAAACAACGTTTCGGGCAGTGGAGCCTTCTTTGGGTTTGGTACAGAGTAAACCTTTACTTGTTTCATTCATGTTAATTTAGACCTGATCTCCAGCAAATACCTAAGAGCACCTAATCTCAAGAGTTGCTTTCAGTAGCTAAAGACACAGGCTACACTGCTCCAGGTAAAGCTCAAACCTCAGCATAACTCCGCTGGGCGCTGCCGTATAAGCACCACGCACTGACTGATTGCGCCACTGCAGTTGCATGATTTATTTTCCATGCACAGACTGACGTTGCACAAACACAGGGTGAAACAGGGTTTCGGCATGTTTTCCATCTCTGCGTGGGGGGAAAGGGACAGTAAGATAGCAAGGAAAATACAAGGGAAGAAAAAGAAAAAAATACTGCTCACTGCAAAGTAGGGAGAAGATCCTGGGTTTCGGTATTTTGTTTTATCGCGCCCTTTGTTCCTCTCTCCAGTGCCCCCTGCCTAAAGTGACGCTTCCCTTTCTCAGCCTGAAACACAAGCGAGGCACAAGCAATGATCCCTCCAGGTTTCTGTAGTGTTGCGGTTATCACGGTTGCATAACACGCAAAAGGTCCCTGGTTCGAGACTGGGTGGAAACAGACTCTTCTTGCAAGCCCCTGTACTTCATTGAGGTCTTGAGCCACCAGTCATTGGTTCCCAATGTATTTCCGGTGCCTTCATGCACTCTTGTACCAAACGCACGTTTCTTCTGTACGCGGAGCCGATCATTTGCAATTTGGCTGTGCCGACAGACCAAGACAAGCTCTGTCGGCTCAAAAGCAGCGCATCACCTGCAAAAACAACAGAAAGATTAGCATCCAGCGGGGGCCTCTTAGTGAGCCCAAGATATCATCAAGAATCGGCTCCAGCAACAGGGCTGGGCGCATTGTTCCATTCTCCGACCACTCTCGGTGTAAACAAGTCCCTCCTGCTCTCTGCTTGAAATGCACTTTCCTGCGTTTGCTTTGGTGTAACTGGCTTCCCCTGCATGGGTGAATGTGCAGAAGATCCTTAGTAAGTCATTGAAGAAAACCGAGAAGAGGTCGGAGTGGCCTCTGTCATTCATCAACGATCCAGTCAGGCAGTACTCCTCTGTAAAGCGCCGTTCTTTCACATCGATTGGCTTTTTTTTGCCTTCATTCGTGCAAGTAGTAAAAGCAGACGCCCCTATTCTACCGTGACCCGGATTCGAACCAGGGTTGTTGCGGCCACAACACAAAGTACTGACCACTATACGATCACGGCGAGTTACCAAGACACACGGGGCAGGTGGAAAAGGCTGTGTTTTCTTCGTGTGACATAATTCGGAAAAGTCCTGACTTTGCATTTCAAGTGAGCCCCAGTATACATCGACCCTTGAGTGACAACTCTCTTGCGTGTTTTCTCATCTTTATGTAGATTGGACATTTCAGCATTTCGCGTCTGAACGGAATACACAAACGACCAACTCGGAATGACTTGCCTTTGACGCTTATCAAAGCATTCTTTGTGCATCGAACAGACCCACTCACCTCTTAGTGTGGCGGGATCTGCACAGTGCATGTCGCAGCGCTTCCTGCTTTCACTTCAATGTGCTTCCTGATGTCGAGTCGTGTGCCGTGCGGAGGCTCTGAAAGCGAGAGCAATGAAAAGGTGCACGACGCTGTGAAAGAAAACAGAAGTGAAAGGCAGTCCTTTCTCTAAGGAGGTGAAAGAAAAGCTACTCCCCGTCGGGGAATCAAACCCCGGTCTCCCGCGTGACAGGCGGGGATACTTGCCACTATACTAACGAGGAAGACATCGCACGCTCCGACACCCGGAATCGTGTCCCGACCCAGCGTGCTGGAAGGCGACGCGTGCTGTGATTCCTTTACGGAGCAGAAATGACAACCGTGGAGCCGAGAGATCATTTCAGCATTTCGCGTCTGAACGGAAAACACAAACGACCAACTCGGAATGACTTGCCTTTGACGCTTTTCAAAGCCTTCTTTGTGGACGACGACTGCGCCGCCTAGGAGATACAAATGGGTTGTACAACTTTGAACTAGCAAATGGAAGAGGGCTAAGCCCCCTCTCTTTTAGTCCAGGTTCGATCTGTCTCCCAGAATCACCAGGGCGCACGCACACACACACACCCTTGCCGTTGAAGTGCTCTGCTTCATTTCTAAGAGCAACTCAACATTCACTCCTACCCCGAGTGCAGAAAAGACAGCGTCCGCAGCAACAACAGCTCAGGTCTCTGCACAGGAGCTAAGCTGCCCCCATCTCCTCTGCTCTGCGGCTCCTGCAGAGTGGAGTCCTGCCTGGAGCCGTGTTTGCAGGCGGCGGCTCCCCGCGCCCTGTCTGTGCGTTGTGTCCAAGAGCTCCTGGGAGGAAGAGAGAGCCCTCCCACTCGGGGGCTTTTCCACGGTCTGTGTGAGGAGGGGCGGGTGTGTCCAGTAGCTTATCGAGCGGAAGCCTGGGGCGGCGGAGAGCTGTGATCGTGCAGACCTTGAGGTGTCACCTCTTTGTATGCTTTCCCGCCCCCCCTCCGCCCAAGCTCTGCTCCAAAGTAGCCCGGCAACCCCTCACACCTGCACGTGTCACAACCTAAGGTGTGGTCATGAGACGCCCATGGGGTGTCGTTCTGTTCTTGCTAATTGTTTCCTGCCCGTCGCAGGCAGGAGTCCATGCGAGGAAGATGCGCTGGACAGAGCTCAGAGGGCGCAGCTGGGTGGCTTTCCTTCTGAGTGACGTTCCTGCAACACTCTCCCGCTACTCTTGGTGCGCTCATGCCGCAACACAGGAAGGCTGGAGCAGGTGGCTGTGGGCTCGGCGCACCGCCGAAATAGCTCAGTTGGGAGAGCGTTAGACTGAAGATCTAAAGATCCCGGGTTTCGGCATTTTGTTTCATCGCGCCCTTTGTTCCTCTCTCCAGCGCCCCCTGCCTAAAGTGACGCGTCCCTTTCTCAGCCCGAAACCCAAGTGAGACACCAGCAGCGGTCCCTGCAGGTTTCCGTAGTGTAGCGGCTATCACGTTCGCCTAACACGCGAAAGGTCCCCGGTTCGAGACCGGGTGGAAACAGCCTTGTTTTGCATGCTCCTATACTTCACAGAGGTCTTGAGTGACCGGTCATTTGTTCCCAATGTATTTCCGGTGCCTTCGTGCACTCTTGTACCAAACGCACGTTCCTTCTGTACGCGGAGCCGATCATTTGCAATTGGGCTGTGCCGACAGACCAGGACGAGCTCTGTCGGCTCAAAAGCAGCGCATCACCTGCAAAAACAACAGAAAGATTAGCATCCAGCGGGGGACTCTTAGTGAGCCCAAGATCTCATCAAGAATCGGCTCCAGCAACAGGGCTGGGCGCATTGTTCCATTCTCCGACCACTCTCGGTGTAAACAAGTCCCTCCTGCTCTCTGCTTGAAATGCACTTTCCTGCGTTTGCTTTGGTGTAACTGGCTTCCCCTGCATGGGCGAATGTGCAGAAGATCCTTAGTAAGTCATTGAAGAAAACCGAGAAGAGGTCGGAGTGGCCTCTGTCATTCATCAACGATCCAGTCAGGCAGTACTCCTCTGTAAAGCACCGTTCGTTCACATCGAGTGGCTTTTTTTTGCCTTCATTCGTGCAAGTAGTAAAAGCAGACGCCCCCATTCTGCCGTGACCCAGATTCGAACCGGGGTGTGGTGCGGCCACAACACAAAGTACTGACCACTATACGATCACAGCGAGTTACCGATACACACGTGGCAGGGCGGAAAAGGCTGTGCTCTCTTCGTGTGACATAATTCGGAAAAGTCCTGACGTTGCATTTCAACTGAGCCCCAGTATACATCGACCCTTCGACACTCTGAGTGACAACTCTCTTGCGTGTTTTCTCATATTTATGTAGTTTGCTTGCATGATGCCGGGAACAGTGCGGTTGTTCGCACCCATATGGTCTAACGGTTAGGATTCCTGGTTTCTACCCAGGCGGCCTGGGTTTGACTCCCGGTATGAGAATGTGTCGGCTTTGCCTCCTGCTTCCCAAAAGATCAGCACCGTGTATGAAGGAACTGCATTAAAACTACTTGAACGTGCAAAACGTGAGCAGGGTAAAGTTAGCTTGAAGTTAGAAAACGATTTTGGCACGCCTGTAGGGCTTTCGCAAAATCTCTTAGAATTACAAAAACACATGCTTTGTGTATAAAATACATTGTGAATGCTTTCTCAGCCTTCACTTCTTTCGTTTTTATGACGTTTTTTTGACCACACTCAAATATTCTTTTGTCCATATCTTCGCAATGGAAGCACAGAACGCCTTAAAACCAAATGCATTTTAAAGACCACGACTTGTGGATATTTCCACAGCCTCTTGTAGTGGTTTGATGGGTTTACTGAGACAATTATTAATTGTAGCAGTAATCACGAGGTTGCTCATTGGGGCTTTTAGAAAATCAATCGTCAGAACAACTAACAACGCACACACACGGGTTCAATACATTTATTAATATAAACTGTGCACCAAACATATACTAGTCTGCCTGGATACGAGCGGCAGACCTTACTGTGAGGGTTATCAATATACAAGGTATATAATCTCGAAGAGATGCAAACACAAAGAGATATACAACAGAGAATATATGTCAATATATATCGTTCGGTTACCAAATCGCTAATCAGTGTTATTACCCACTGTTACTCTACTCGGAAGTAAATACATTACTCATGAATTAAATTGATAACAACCTGTGTTGAGGTACAATTGAATTCTCGAGACGCAATGTAGAACATGGGGTTTACTTATCCACTGTGTATGGATTTGGAATTTCCCGGCACGAACACCAACAGCTGACAGGCTCTGTTGCAGCCTCTGTTCCAGCGGTTGTCCAATGGGCATTGTGTCGGCGTCCTCTGGCTACCGGCCAACCAGTCGAGGTGCAGCTCGGTGTAGGATGGGCGGAGGAATCTGACTGCGGCGCACAGGGCAGTTGTTGCTCCGAGGGGATCTACCAGCAGTCCGGCTGGCTAGTATAAAGTCTCTATGCACAGAGTGTGACCGCGAGTCCTCACAAGTCACTCTTTTGCCTGGGAAGAGGCTGGTTCGTTCCCGGTCCAGCGCTGCTTCTGAATAAGCTATTCAGGTTGTCGACGAGGGTCCAACTGTAGGCTGCCGTTGATCAAGCGGAGCATTCACGTTGGTAGAATTCTGAGTACGTACGGGATCCTCGGCCTCGCGCTTAGAACAAAGTCCAAGTCCTTTTGCAGACAACAGCAGTTGTCACGTGTCCCGATCTGAGCTTGCGCTCCCTTTTTGATCAAGACCCAGATGTGTGCTGATTGGTTGAGAGTTTGGCGGGCATTGGAGACCCACGTGGTATTACCACGCCCTGCCAGTACCTGATTGGTTGGTCAAGGTGAGATATAAGTCACTTACTCTTGACACTTAGGAATGCAGTCCAGATGTCCATTCGGCACTCCCTAGACTGATAGGCGCCAATGGATGACCATTGATCATGATAGCCAGGCTTAGCTAAGTGCATCCCCGTCTGGGAGCTTGTTCCTTATCAAAAGAAAACATCTTAAATCAGCCTGCATAAATACTTTCTCTGTGGCAGCACCACAGAGATGGAGGGTGAGATGGGGCCTCCTTTAGGACAGCATACCAACGCTTAATTCTGTCTTATTAACAAGAATTGCCGCTACACTCTACACCAAACTATCAGTGAGCTAATTATCTTTTTTTAAACCTCCGGTTTTTCATCGATGCGTAATTACACAAGAACTGGAACCCGGGGACCACTGTGTGCACACATTCACAACGTGAGAAATACTGTTCAATACGGTCAATATGACCATAGGAAGCAGAACAGCGCAGTCTCCAATTACCCAGACTGTAAGCACAGGAATAAAGCTTTGTTTGATTTCTGAAACCCTTCCTTTACGTCCTGTTTTCATTCAGGTAAGGGTCAACTATATTGACAATACTACTGACAGCAGGAAGATTAAAATATTCTTTACTCAGCGGCTTATTAAAAACAGCTCCCATGATGTTCATACCGACTTTTTACACAGAACACTGACACAGCTTTGTGTTCTGAATCTCTTTTTCTCGTGCTTTTATTTAATGTGGCACAATGCACTGGGATAGGGGTATTCTGTTCACAAACCAATAGCATTTAAATCACAGCACCCACAATGCTGCATGTAAGTGTTTTGCACACTAAGCAGGTCCTCTGACTTTTCCCAGCTTTGTTTTGGGTTGTGGCCCCTTTATTTTTTTATGATTTTCCGAAGATAACACTAAAGGTAATACACTGGCATAGGTGGGTCTTTTTCATGGCTCAATAGCAATTCAAATACAACAGCCACACTTCTGAAACCAAGTGTTTTACACACCAGACAGGCCCCCGAACCTCATACAACCTTGCTGTGGCTGTGGCCCCTTTCTTTATTTTTTATGATTTTCTGAAGATAACACTACAGGTAATACACTGGGACAGGTGGGTCTTCTTCATGGCTTCATGATTTTTTTACTGTAATCAAGTGTTGTGCACACAAGGCAGGCCTCCTGACCTTTCACAGTCATGCTTTGTTGTGTGAAACTTTAATTCTCTTTTTAGGATTTTTTGAACATGGCAACTTCCACCGAGATGAATGGGGTGCTCTTCAATAGCTTTTTCATCTATACACACAAGCGTATATAACCAAGACGCTCAGAACCAACAGAATCAACCTGAAGTCATAGAAAATCAAGAATGCCCCCGAGACACCTGCACCCCCCTCCTGGACCACTCTGGTATCAACACCCCCAAACCAATCCATACCAGCTAACAAGACTCAGAATCGGTGCAACCCTCCAACCTGGACCAAGAGCAGGATGGGACAAGAACCTGCACCACACTACGCACCCCTCAGACCTGTGGTCAAGGGCTGGTGGAGTAGGGAATATGATCAACGAATTTCTGAGGTTTTCTAAACTCTAAAAAAAAATGAGTTGGAATGACAATATGTGGTCAACACTGTCAAACAGAGTCCTTGGAGAGGATTGCCCCAGCAACAAGAAATGGTTATCAGTGATTTGGCATGAAGATAGAAAAAAAGTAAGAACCCAAGTGCTTAGGGTGCAGAAAGAGGAGAGTATTGGTAGGGATTCCAAACCAGATGACAGTACACAATCTATAGTCAGTATTTCAAGTCAAAGTGAGGGACATAGTTTGGAAGGCAACACAGAGCTCAGAAGTTCATCAGAAGATACAAAAGATGCATGGGCAGGACACGGCAGCACAGACAGTGGTGACATGTTAGAGGGAGAAAAAAATTCTGTGTAGAATCAGAAAAAAAGCCTGAAGAGCACAGTGAATATTCCCAGGGGGCAAGCTCGTCTGGGACGTCACCTCAGGATAAAAGGGGATTAAGAAAGATTATGTCTCTGCCTAAAACTTTCAAAGTATGTCTAAAGGCTGAACAATGGAGAAAAATAGCACCTCTAAAAGGTACATCTAAACGAAGACGACCATGGACCCAGATGTTATATAGCGAGTTCAGGAAGATAAATCCTTGCTGCCCAATAGCCTTCAAATACCAATACATCAGGAAAGAGAACAGCAGAAAAAAAAACTTTCTGATGATAAAAGCAGTCTGTACCTTCAGGTCCTGCAATGTAAAATACATAATGACAACAAGACACAAACCAATGGGCAATGATGACATCACAATTGATGTTGTGCAAGTAGGGCAAATACAGCACAGTAAAAGGGAAACAATTTCAACAAGCACGTCAGCCTTATCGTCGAAAGATTGCCAGTGCCCTCACAAAAAGAATCAGCAATGTATACTACAGGAACCTGAGCAGAACTCCGCTTGCTGAAATTGCAGCAGGCAATTTATCTAAACCACTAACACAGAATGTCCTGAAAGTCATTTCATCAGAGTTCAGGAACAGTAAACGCATTCACTATGATCCAGTGATTGAATTACATATGGCACAAAAATATATGAAAGCATGCGACTTCAACACTGTCCATTTTTCAGGATATATACAGATTTTGCAGTTAGACACATTTGCTGCCTATCTTTACACAGAACAGAGTATGTGAATTCTTATTGCCCATCTAAAGATGAAGGAGAAAGTCAGCCTTTACCTGGATGCGACAGGAGGGGTAGTCAGAAAAATTCCATCGGAGAACAAAATAATTTTGTAATACAGTCTTACGTTACCTGGAGGTGGAAAAGAAAGCCTCCATTACCAGTGTCTGAAATGTTGACAACTGACCACACCATTGTCAGTATAGAACGTTGGCTACGTAAATTCATGTTTGACATCTCAACATGTACTACCAAGAGAGTGCAGCATGTAGAAACTGACTACAGCTGGGCCCTGATTCATAGTGGTTTTTTTGCCTTCAATGGGGACACCAGTATACCATGCATACTTAAATCGTGCAATGAAAGTCTGCCAAGGCAAACTTAAGTACACAGAACTTCAGATGTTCACTGTTCTGCACCCTTGCTCTGCCCAGGTCATAAAGGCTGTCTCTCAAGCAATTAGTAAAAAAACAACAGACAAAGCACTGCGAGACTTTGCAACATTTTCCTTTGCCATCCTGCAAAACAGCACAACTTTGAGTGTCTCCAGAAATGTTTTCAAACACATGTGTATTGTACTCTCAAGCAGGAGGTTCACAACTGAAGTCCAATCTAGTGTCTGCCTCCTTAACGCTTACATTTCTCAAACAACCACACCAGACCAGATGGAAAAGGAAGCAGAAGTCAAAGACACAGATGAGGTACTGTACCCAAACATGAGAGGCAGCCTGGGCTGCTCTCCTTTCGCTGTGGAGTTCAAAGGTATTTATGAAGACAGCATATCAGCTCAAGGACATGATGACTATGGGACACAACACAATGTGAACCCCTATTTCTGTGAAGACATAATTAGATTTCTGTTGCAAAGATACATGGCATTATTTCCACTGTGGAGTGGAATTTTGTTGGGTGACCTGACAAGATATGCTTCAGACAGCAAAAAAGACATATCAATGTCAGAGGTAGCACAAACAAGACCCACTAACTGTCATGTTGAGACCTGGTTTGGCATTGTCAAGCAATCAATACTTCAGCACAGGAGGAAACTGAGGCCAGCAGAGTTTATTACGATAATGAGAAAATCCCTCTAGGGTGGTACAGAGAACATATAATCCAAAATGATCTCCCCAAAAAGGTTTTGATGGCACCATTGATCACCACTAAGACACGTCATGAACATGCACAGGAACAATGGGCAAAGAGAGCACCAGGTGTAGGCAAAGAAACAAAAAATAAATTCAACAGCGCAACACAGAAAATTCCAATCCCCCAAAAAATGAGAAAACAGGAAAAAAAAAGTTAGCAATAGAAATATTGAAACAAGTGAAAATTCGCCAGATGACAGCAATGGCCTGCAAGTACAGCAGGGGAAAGCAGGAACCACAGAATGTAAAGAATGGCAGCACAAAGAAGAAGGGAAAGTGTCACCCAAGCAAGCTGCCGTGGGCATGACTGAAGTGATCACACCACACTGTGATGCATGCCCCATCTCAAAACTTATAAAAGAGAAAACAGATTTCAGAAAGAAGGTAGGATTTGTATTTCAAATATTTCTCTGTGTGGACATTCACTTCTTTTTCAGAGCTTATGAATGTCATCTTCTACTACTGTAGGTGTTCTTTGTCATTTCTCTCTAACTTGTTATACTTGTTGACAGTGGTGTATAATCTCAATTTTCGTTATGTTAGCTCCTGTGATCTCTTGTGTATGCTTTTGGCTTGGTTCACGCCCTTTGGAACATCAATCCGAGTGAATTAGTGGTTGCAGTTTTGCCATCCATGCGCAGTGCAGACACATATATTCTCAGACACTCGGAGTTTGTGTCTCTGAAACCAGATGAGTGGCTCATAGGCGAGGTAAGATGAAAGTGTTTGATTGCATGCATTTGTTAAGGTTTCTGAGCTTTTGTGTAATCAAATGTGTGTGAGTGCATGAAATCACATCTTCTTCAATTGTGTTTGCTTTTTCCATAAGACCATTGAGTGTTACTTTCAAGTAGCGAAAGAATCCATGGACTTGGGGAAGAAGGTTTTCCTAATGAACCACTACACAACTGGTGTAATCATGAGTGGGAATAGAGAGCGCATGGCTAGACAACGTTTGTCCAAGGTAAGGACATCAAACACAAATGTTGATGGATTACATTAGTGAGGGGCAAACATGGTTTTTCACTAACTGATGATTGTTTTATCAATAGAGAAACAAGGGGAGCTACAAGCAATCAAAACAGGTCACAACTGTGCCCATGGTGCTGCCTAAAGAAACTACCTTTATAGTCAGAAATCAAAATTCAAAGGTAGCACACCATCCCTGTGAGGCAGCCTGTTGTACTAATCTTGTCATTCTTTTCATTACAGGTCAACTTTGAAAACTATGAAGCCATTATTACCTTTTTTAACACTGGTGTCCACTGGAAATTGTTGGTAAGTGTGGTGCAGGTAATCCAAAACAGCGTAGGTTTATAATTACACCTGGAACCATTACAGTTCAAGTGATTATCCTTGTTGCATCTAAAAAAATTACAAAGTCACAATGTATGTGTTCCTCTCCTGTTAAAAAAGGTGGACATTGATAGTGAGTGTCTAAGGCAATGGTGACAGTGCACTTTTCCTAAATTACAGTGCCTTGCGAAAGTATTCGGCCCCCTTGAACTTTTCAACCTTTTGCCACATTTCAGGCTTCAAACATAAAGATATACATTTTTTATTTTATGTGAAGAATCACCAACAAGTGGGACACAATTGTGAAGTGGAACGAAATCTATTGGATTTTTGAAACTTTTTTAACTAATAAAAAAATGAAAAGTGGGGCGTGCAAAATTATTCGGCCCCTTTACTTTCAGTGCAGCAAACTCACTCCAGAAGTTCAGCGAGGATCTCTGAATGATCCAATGTTGTCCTAAATGACTGATGGTGATAAATAGAATCCACCTGTGTGTAATCAAGTCTCTGTATAAATGCACCTGCTCTGTGATAGTCTCAAGGTTCTGTTGAAAGCGCAGAGAGCATCATGAAGACCAAGGAACACACCAGGCAGGTCCGTAATACTGTTGTGGAGAAGTTTAAAGCCGGATTTGGATACAAAAAGATTTCCCAAGCTTCAAACATCCCAAGGAGCACTGTGCAAGCGATCATCTTGAAATGGAAGGAGTATCAGACCACTGCAAATCTACCAAGACCTGGCCGTCCCTCTAAACTTTCAGCTCAGACAAGGAGAAGACTGATCAGAGATGCAGCCAAGAGGCCCATGATCACTCTGGATGAACTGCAGAGAACTACAGCTGAGGTGGGAGAGTCTGTCCATAGGACAACAATCAGTCTTACACTGCACAAATCTGGCCTTTATGGAAGAGTGGCAAGAAGAAAGCCATTTCTCAAAGATATCCATAAAAAGTCTCGTCTAAAGTTTGCCACAAGCCACCTGGGAGACACCCCAAACATGTGGAAGAAGGTGCTCTGGTCAGATGAAACCAAAATCGAACTTTTTGGCCACACTGCAAAACGATATGTTTGGCGTAAAAGCAACACAGCTCATCACCCTCAACACACCATCCCCACTGTCAAACATGGTGGTGGCAGCATCATGGTTTGGGCCTGCTTTTCTTCAGCAGGGACAGGGAAGATGGTTAAAATTGAGGGGAAGATGGATGCAGCCAAATACAGGACCATTCTGGATGAAAACCTGTTGGAGTCTGCAAAAGACCTGAAACTGGGACGGAGATTTATCTTCCAACAAGACAATGATCCCAAACATACAGCAAAATCTACAAAGGAATGGTTCACAAATAAACGTATCCAGGTGTTTGAATGGCCAAGTCAAAGTCCAGACATGAATCCAATCGAGAATCTGTGGAAAGAGCTGAAAGCTGCTGTTCACAAACGCTCTCCATCCAACCTCACTGAGCTCGAGCTGTTTTGCAAGGAAGAATGGGCAAGAATTTCAGTCTCTCGATGTGCAAAACTGATAGAGACATACCCCAAGCGACTTGCAGCTGTAATCGCAGCAAAAGGTGGCTCTACAAAGTATTAACGCAAGGGGGCCGAATAATTTTGCACGCCCCACTTTTCATTTTTTTATTAGTTAAAAAAGTTTCAAAAATCCAATAGATTTCGTTCCACTTCACAATTGTGTCCCACTTGTTGGTGATTCTTCACATAAAATAAAAAATTTATATCTTTATGTTTGAAGCCTGAAATGTGGCAAAAGGTTGAAAAGTTCAAGGGGGCCGAATACTTTCGCAAGGCACTGTATTATTGTGAATACTGCTGTGTAATGAACAGACAACCAAACAAGTCAAAGTGTCATGTAGGAAAAAAAGTACTGTTAGGTCATTTCCTGACTGTCTTTGCCGAGGTTTGCAAAATATTAAATGTTAAATAATATATAAATATAAATATTATATATATAAAATATTCAAATATTAAAAACCTTTGTTTAAACAACATAAAACTCCTGAAACTGCCTGTGTGTCTGGCCCCACATTAAATGCAACTTCATGTCTGATGATGGGCCCTTTGTTTCTTGCAGTATCTGTATGCTCCATCACAGAAAGTCTTTGTGGTCGACCCTATGGGGAGTGACGAGATGGGAGACTCCACTGCAGCAGCAAAAAGGTTCAGGTAAGAAATCAAGCATTGGTTTCGTGGTGAAATTCTGCAGGGGCACACATACATTTCAGGTTCAAGTTCAGCATGACAAATATTTCCTCATTTATCAATAACCTATTGTTTTGATTCACAGGGACTTTTTTAAGATGCGAAGGAATGTCCTAGGAAAAGAAGACTGGTTGAATATCAACTGGCACCCAAGCGTGATTGGTCACACCAGGCAAGCAGATGCCTCAAGCTGTGGGGTCTTTGTGATGCAGGTCAGCATAACCTTTCCACGCCGAAATTTTGGACTTAAAACTATTGTATGAGAGATTTTTAGGGAAATAATTGCAACAAACTTTTGTCTGTTAGATGGGCGCAGACATCATTAACAATTTCCCGGATATTCCAACATATATCAAAATAAACAGCAGTGCCAAAGAAATGAGAAAGTTGAGGGAAGACCTGTCAATCAGAATTCTTGAGGCTTCAGGTATTGTACCATTTGATCCTCATTGCCTACTTTTCTTGGTGTATATTATTTTCCTGAAGCATGTTCTCTCTCTGTAACAAGTCTGGATGAAAAAGATTCTCAATTTATTTATATGCAGAACTCATTTGGGTGTTCTTTTTGTACTATATAACACAGTGATGAAAAGTTAATTAAATCACATTTCACACAGTTAAAATTCAATGACACTTTGGCCTTCGTCGTGGTTGACACAACCATTGTCTGGGAAAAGTGTGGGTCTAAATTGCCCATAGTGAAGCAAAGCAAACTGAAACATGATAGCTGTGTGATCATGTGCCCCCTTAAAATCATAGCAACACACGCTGACACAAAAAAGGGTAACAGGTGTTGACAGGAGTATTCTGAGACATGACAATGTGCGGTTTAAGAAGCAGTAGAACACCTAATCAGGAAAGTGCATACGAAAAGGTCTCTATCAAACTGTCTTCAATTATGCAACAATGATCTGTAGATAACATTGGAAAAATCAGTCTATTTGGCATGTTTATTATAGCTCCTCTCCAGGACATGTGCCTGATGTATGGAGAAACACCGGTGCGGCAGACAAACTGGGTAAGTGAACATCATCTCTATCTGTATGTGTAATGTACACACATACTAACAAAACATACCATTGAAATGTGATAGCTGAACTGATATAAGGTTTACTGTCCGTGTAGATTCAGTGTGACAGTTGTGAAAACTGGTTCCATGAATTGTGCATCTCAAAAGAAGAGTATGAAAGCGCAAAGAATGAAGTAACATGGATATGTACATTTTGCCAACCCCAGTTTGGTGAGTATGCTCTGCATGCAAACTATCACTATGAAAGGGTTTTTTAAGCAGGACATGTAGTTTTAGATTCAGCAGAAACATACAGTAGGATGACATATTTCAGTGGACGTTATAATTGTTTGCAAAGGAACAAGTAATAGGTTTATTCCATGCTGAAAAAAAGAAGAAAGAGAACACAACGTTTCGGCCGTGGAGCCTTCTTCAGGTGTGAGAGAGACAGGGCAGTAGGCAAAGGTAAAGTAGCGGGAGAACAAAGGTTGGGAGGGAGGAGGAGTGAGAGGCGGGAGCAGGGGACAGAAAGAGAGGCCAATCAAGAGGTGTGAAGTCAGAATGGGTGCAGAGAGGTGTGAAATGAAACTTCCAATGAATGGAGAAAATTTAAAAGAACAGTAATCTGTCGTTAAGGGAAGGGAGAATGTGTGATCCTAACTGCAGAATAATTTTAGTTTCGGTGGTCTTTCTGATGTATGAGTTCGGAAAACCGTCTTTGAGAACACAGACGGAGAGATTAGTGTGGTCGTGGCCGTCAGAGGTGAAATGAGAAACAATGGGTTTGGAGAGATCTTTAATCTTCACAGCCCTGACGTGTTCTCTGAAGCGGTCTCCGAGTCTCCTTCCTGTTTCTCCAATGTAGATGGCTGGGCACTTACTGCAAGAGATACAGTAAATTATAATTTATAAGTAAGTTATAATTGTTTGTTATTGTTAAGAAGTTTGGATTGCAGGCTTGTCTTCTGGCATTAATGGTTCTATAAATTAGAGATAACTTTTCAAAAAACACACCAAAGAAGGCACACATAAAAGATTACTGATAATCTGTGCAATTTATTACATGACACAGGCATCTCAAAAATAGAATTACTGTGTCAGATTAATGATTAGACATGGATGCATCAAATCACTTACTAGGTTTCTTTCCAATAGTATAGAAACAAAGACACAACCATGAACACCTAAAAGAGCTTGCCATTTAGCACAGAAAAAATATAATGTCTTGCTGTAAAAACACAAAGTAAGAAAAAAGGAGTTTGATTAAGAGAGATCTGGCAAATTGTGCAAATACCTAGATCTTGATCTGTGACCCATGTATACTCCTTGGATCCTTTGCAGTTCGTAACCCTTCTTACGGTTTTATATTTCAAGCACTGTTGATGAGTGAGCATCCACCCCCTACTCCCGAGCATTACATAAAAGACATGCTGGAAACTCAAGAAGACTGTCAACGTGTTCTCAGCAGAATTCACCTCCAAAAGACACGTAAGTACAAGTTTCAATATCTCCCCCAAAATTTATCTTGGGTAAGAGTAAACTTTCGTACACTTTGCCAAACAATAATGAAAAACACTAGAACACAAAATCAGTAGAAACCATTTGTTATCTATTGCCAGAAACCAAACAAAGTCTGTATGAAAACAGTAAAAAAGTTAATCATGACACAACACAGTCCCTTTTAAATATGATCACTACACACTGTTAACATCACTGTAGTAGTGCAAAGAAATGTAAATCGACAGTATGTCACTGTCACGATATTAGTCCCCCCTCCTTAAGGGTGCTCCAGCCCTTTCACTCAAGACTTTATTCTGTGCACCTGTTTCCCATTCCCAGCCCACCTTAAAAGCCAGGCGCTGACGCTCATCCGTGCTCTGCATCCGATTTCCATATCGTGCGAGTCCGGGACCTGGAAGCGCCTGGTCTCGTTAAGGTTTTAAACTCTGTTCCCGTTCCCGTTCCTGTTCCCCATCCGCCGGTTCCGACCCGGCCTTCGTGGTTTTTAATTCTTTGTTCTGATGGATCTCCTGGTTTTGGACTTACTCGTGTGTTTTGGATATTCCCTAAGGACTATTTTTTTGGATTGTTCGCCTCGGCCACACCTCCCCCGTGCACCAGCGCACCTTGGACACGCCCCCCTGTCTTCAGCCCCGTATTCCTGCATGACGTTTCCCTAGTGTTTCCCCACTCCGTTGGATTGTGTCGTCTGCATAGGGTCTGGAAAGAACTGTTCGTTACAGTCACCATGACATGATTTATGTGAAAGATTTCCAGATAAAATTGTATCCATCCTAGTAAGATAGATTAATCAAGAAATTCCACTCCGTTGTGAGAAAGATCAAAGAAAAATGGCTTCTATCAAATAGAAGTGTATCTAGGGTGATTCCTTTTTATTAGGTTTCCAAAACAGTACCCTATCTACCTTCAGACAGGGCACAGTGCTAAAAGGATTCTAACCGGAACAATAAAACACAATTGCATCATCGAAGTCCGAACCCCACTGGCTTTCAATATCGTACCATGTACATCTCCAGGAGTGGAGACTCATGAAAAAGAACAGCCTAGACACCAAAGTGATACTTTTCTTACAGTAAGGTTAAGGTAGTTGTAGGATGCTGTCTAGATCAATGAACAGATTACGTTAACAATAGCAAGCACGTAGCAGAGCATTTAGGCACACAGCCCCTAAATTGTGGAAATATATGTCAGACCTTTTTAAGGATGCCCCATACCTACAAGCATATTTAACAATGCTGTAGTCTTCTACATCGTCTCTGTAGTCTTCTTTATCCCAAGTGATCTAATTCTTTAGGAGGTGCAGAAACATAGATATCAAGTGGGTAAGTAGACAACCACGTTGCAATTGTTTTTTCTGTGTCTTTATTCCCGTGCTTACAGTCTGGGTAATTGGAGACTGCGCTGTTCTGCTTCCTATGGTCATATTGACCGTATTGAACAGTATTTCTCGGGTTGTGAACAGCGGTCCCCCGGGTTCCAGTTCGTGCGTAATTACGCATCGATGAAAAACCGGAGGTTTAAAAAAAGATAATTAGCTCACCGATAGTTTGATGTAAAGGCTGTGGAAATATCCACAAGTCATGGTCTTTAAAATGCTTTTGGTTTTAAGGCGTTCTGTGCTTCCATTGCGGAGATATGGACAAAAGAATATTCATGCTTGGTCAAAAAAATGTCATAAAAACGAAAAAGTAAAGGCTGAGAAATCATCCACAATGTATTTTATACACAAAGCAAGTGTTTTTGTAACTCTAACAGATTTCGTGAAAGCGCTACAGGCGTGCCAAAATTGTTTTTGAACTTCAAGCTAACTTTACCCCGGTGGTCCAACATGATCTGTCCCTCCCTGATCTCCTGCTCCCGACTCCTTCTCCCACAGCTGCAATCACACTTTAAAGGTCTCGTTTTCCTTCATTCGCGTTATTTCTGTCCCGAAACTGTCCTCCACACACTGTGTGATATTAATCACGGCCCGACTCACCAGGATCTGGGAGACGCTGCGGAGTTTGTCTTGAAACGAGTCCTGGGAGTCAGACATTGTGTTTCGGAAAACTTCTGAAACTTCAGACACGAACGATTTGAGCAAAACCTCCATGAAACAGTGAAGCTCGTTTTCCTGCTTCATTTGCGCGATTTCGGCCCCAAAAACATTGTCGACAGACATAATTTTAATCAAGACCCGTCTCGCCAGAACCTGGGAGATACGGTGGAGTTTTTCTTCAATCGACTTCTCTGAATCATCTGTCCGGTTTTGGAAAACTACCGAAACTTCTTGCACGATCGATTTAAGAACAATCTCCATGAAAGAGTGCGCCCCAGTTTCCAGATTAGGCAGTAGATTTTCCATTTTTTTCAGAGTCGATCTGAAAAACACAAACTATTTCTGCAGCTGCAGTGGCTGTAAACACGTGGGTTTGAACACAAAAAGCGAAACGTGGTCAAACAGAGGACTTCCGGGTTATCAAATGAACTTCCTTAGTGACCGTTGCTATGAACCAAAAAAATATTAGTCAAATAATAATAATCTGAAAAAAATAGTCCAGAATACATGTTTGCGTTATATTATAGTGTAACGTATACGACCGACATTTTTATTTTATTTTTATTAAATGTGTAAATAATTTTCAAATACAACTACAGGAGCCGAAATGGATACAAGAAAAATTTAAATTAATTGTGAAATTTACTAAGAATGACTAATAAATTTGCTATAAATAAATGCTTTTTTAAAAAAGTTATCTTACACAGTACAATATCAAAGTCCTTAAACCTAAAAAAACACCTTTAAATGCCTACAAACAAAATTCTGCAAGTCCGTCCAAAACAACTTCACAAACACACACCTTACAACTAAATGTACCAAAGGTTCCCTTTCAGCCCGACAAAAAATGCACAAATCATCCTGCTCATGCTTAAATAAGTACTTTAGAGAGTACTTATTTAACTGGATAAAACCTATGAACAATTTTGAAAGATATCTTTTTAACTTTATTTGTAATACAATATCCATCAGGAGTTATCCAAACTAACTTCCAATTTATATTTTCAAATGGTGCACTCCGAAAAGATCAACTTGACACGCACACCTTTCCTGTATAAAATAAAAATCATCTCTCATTTTTTTACAAAACAAATTGCTTTTCTTTTTACATTTCGAATACTGTTAATTTAATAGAAACATCTACCTTAATTTCTTATTTATTCCGCACATCTGCAGTCACTGTTTACATGTCTGCATTGTTTACTTGTACGTTGTCTACTGTTTGTACAGTATATTGTCTTGATGCACTGTCTGTACTTTGTGTAAAGTATCTATATCTATGTTCTCGCAGTCTCCTTCCTCACCGCTCCTGCTCGCTCGACACTCAGTCTCTATGCCTGGGCTCGTTGAATCTCTGTCCAAGTCTTTTGGATCTTAATGACTATATGAATAAAAAATAATTTCAGGTTTACAAATTTGACACCCACTCAATTCAGAGTGCACATGTTTCTTGTTACAGAGGGGAAAAAATGCACATTAAATTTCTCATGCTCACCTATAAGGCTCTGCATGGCTTGGCACCGCAGTACCTGTCTGAACTATTATCGCCCTACTCCTCACCTCGCAACCTTCTCTCTTCTAATTCTGCTCTCCTAACTGTTTCCCAAGCCCATCTACATTCTGTGGGTGACAGGGCCTTCTCCTGTTATGTCCCCAAGCCCTGGAACTCTCTCCCCAAGGATATCACAGAGTCACCTTCTCTAAACTACTTCAAATCCAGACTCAAAACCCTCTTCTTTAGAAAAGCCTTTACTGAACTGGTTCCATTCTTCACCCCTCTGTTTTTCTTAGTACCACCATCCACGGTCTCCTCTATATATTGTAATTGTGTTTTATCTTGTGTATTTTTATTTATTGTTGTTGTCATTCTGTAAAGAGCTTTGAGAAGCCACCTTTTAAGGCGCTATCCCCATGTACCCCATGTATTAAGAAGACCCCCCTATTCCAGTATATTACCTGTAGTGTTATATTAAAAAAATCATAAAAAAATAAAGAACACTTTCACAACCCAAAGCAAGGCTGGGAAAGGTCAGGGGACCTGCTTAGTGTGTAAAACACTTGCAGCATTGTGGGTGCTGTGGTTTAAATGCTATTGGCTTGTGAACAGCATCCCCCTATCCTAGTGCACAGTGCCACATTCAATAAAACCAAGAAGAAGAAGAGATTCACAACCCAAAGCTCTGCCAGTCTTCTGTGTAAACAATCATGGACATCATGATTTGAACATCATGGGTGCTGTTTTTAAAAAGCTGTTGAGTAAAGAATAGGAATTTTCATGCAGAATGAAAACAGGAAATAAAGAAAGGGTTTCAGAAATAAAACAAAGCTTTATTCCCGTGCTGACAGTCTGGGTAATTGGAAACTGCTGTTCTGTTTCCTATGGTCATATATGGGTTTTTCACATGAAACTCTATTGAGCAGTATTTCTGTGTTGTGAATGTATGTGTCACGATCGCTAACCCCTCCTCTTACGGGAGCCCCAGCTCTTCCTCGTTCCCTCCCATTGTTTGCACCTGATCCCTATTCCCGTTCCCCCTTAAAAGCCAGGCGCTGACGCTCATCCGGACTCTGCATCCGATTTCCATATCGTGCGAGTCCGGGACCTGGAAGCGCCTGGTCCTGTTAAGGTTTTAACCTCCGTTCCCGTTCCTGTTCCCCGTCCGCCGGTTCCGACCCGGCCTTCGTGGTTTTTAATTCCTTGATCTGATGGATCTTCTGGTTTTGGACTTACCCTTCTGTTTTGCATATTCCCAAAGGACTACTCTCTTGGATTGTTCGCCTCGGCCACACCTCCCCCGTGCACCAGCGCACCTTGGACACGCCCCCTTGTCTTCAGCCCCGTTTTCCTGCATGACGTTTCCCTAGTGTTTCCCCACTCCGTCGGACTGTGTCGTCCGCATAGGGTCCGGAAAGAACTGTCCGTTACAGTATGTATGTAAACAGCGGTCCCCCAGTGTTCCAGATGGTGCGTAATTGCGCATCAATTAAAACCCCGAGTGTCAGAAAAGAATAATTAGCTTACTGATATGTTTATGGAGGGGTTGTGAAAATTTCCAAAGTCGTGGTCTTTAAAATGCATTTGGTTTGAAGGCGTTCTGTGTTATATGATATGTGATATGGACACAAGAATATTCGTACGTGGAATAAAAAGACAAACTGAAGGCTGTGAGAACATTCACAATGTACTTTATACACAGAGCAATTGTATATACAAAGCAATTGTTTCATAAAAACGCTACAGGCGTGCCAAAATCGTTTTCGAACTTCAAGCTAACTTTACCCCGGTGAAAGTGATGAAGACACAGACATTCAATGAAAACGAATTTGATTCACTCAAGGCTCTGCTCTTTTGTTGTGATGTCATTTTAATTAATGTTAGCTGTGATTAGGTGTCATTTTTGTCTCTTTTAACTTAAGAGTTAAAGAGTTTAAGAGTCTGCTCCTTTCTTCCTGGTATAGAAATAACATGTTCCATGTTTACAACCACCACTATAAATTATTTGTTCAGCTCTAACGCCTGTCTGCGTTGACAAGGCATCTCAAAATGACATATTAAATTAGAACACGATCCTTCTGGTTACCATTCCTGTGGTTGGAGCGTTGTTTCGCCCTTTTTCGTTCTTCTACAATATTTACAGACAGGGCTTTATCACTGGAGTTGTACAGAAGAAGTGTGCATCGGTCCATGAAAATCATCAGTACTGCTGTTGTTCTATGCGTAGTTTAACCGAGAGCACTTAAAAGATGCAAAAAGCTTTCAAAGAAAACAGAATTGAAAGACAGTAGAATAAGGAGGTAAAAAAGCACTCCCCCGCTGAGGAATTAACCACCGTCGCCCGTGTGACTGGATATAAAAATAACTGATTCGTTTTTGCCCAGTCTCTGGAAGCTTCAATGCGATTATTTTTCCTTCCTTATTTCTTCATTCCCATGAATTTACTCTGTAGTAGAGGAAACACGAAAGTGGGAAATTGCAGGCATTCTCCATGAGCACCCACCACTGGGGATGTAGCTCAGGGGTAGAGCGCATGCTTCGCATGTATGAGGTCCTGGGTTCAATCCCTGGCATCTCCACGTGCTTTATATTATTGTGCTCACATCGCAATCTTCTGTTGAGTGAGAACTCTTTGTCGGTGTTCATAGAGAGCCAGGTTTACACAATTAAGTTCAGTCACACACGAAGTGCTACAGTGTTGCTCTGCTGTTTTAGATGTACCTCCAAAGCATTTAGTTCTGTTAACTACAACAAATGATTTGAACTAATTTAACGTCATATTCAGGAAATCCAGAGAACGTCTCCACACTTGTCGTGGCTGTTGAAGAAATCACCTGTTAAATCTCACCCGGGATTTCTTGAGAAATCATTCAGCGAGCGAGTCCTCCCTCTGGACTCCGCACTAAACTGAAAGCTGCGCGAACTCCTCACTGCGTGTCCTGTACTGTTACAGGTGCTCTCGTGTAGATGTGGAGCACAGCCATAAGGACACTTTTTCCGTATGTGAAGGAAAAGGCAAAAGAGCATGAATAGTATTAATCGTTTAAAATATCCATGGTACAACTCGAGAAAGTACTGAAGGACTAAACAACGACTTTTGATGATTACAAGAGATTCAAGAAACACAACCATCCACACACGGGCTTGGATCCTGAACGCTTAAGTTAAGACAAAGCGAAGGATACGAACTGTAAACTCTCTTCACGTCTTACCGTTTGTGAAATAAAAAAAATTCTTACTTTCTTAATAATTTCTTACTGCTGATAGACGATTTATTGCATTTTAACAAAATCACAATTACAAACATTTTGGGTTAAACTGTTATTCACACACTCTAACAAAGATAAACGTTAGTGTCTTCCGGTGTGTGAGCCCATTTCTAATAAGAATAAAAAATAAGTTATATAAATTTAATTGTTCTACTTTTTATACTTACAGGTCTTATTGATATTTCAGTTAAATATTTTCTTCTGTAGTAATACTAGTCTCGATTTACAATTTTTGGACATGGTGCATCTTAAATAATTTTGTTATTAGTTTCGGTTTTGGAAAATCACGCCCAGAAGCTACCAAAACTGGTAATCTTCACAAGATGTGTAATGCAATAGCAGCCTTCTGGGTGGAAAACAAAAAGTATTTCTTGGTATGAATCCTAGCTCATTTATAGGCGGCATTCTAGGACTTCTCGCTTCAGAAATCCTGTCAACGCATCGTACGTTTCTACCCCATCAATATCAGCAGTGTTATCACTACCAAACGCTAAGAATAGATCCTGGCAATACTTCATGAGATCTTCTTTGGAAAATTGTTTATTTTATTTTTAAAAAATATTTTCAATACCATCCAAAAAGTCAAAAGTTTCAATTGCATGCAACTGATGAGATCTCTCTTTGATGGAAGTTATAAGTACATCCAAAACACGTTTCTTGTGGATCCAGAAGAGGATCATTATGAGGCTCAAAACATGCCTGTCTCTTCTTTTTTTGAGGACGAATTGATTATTGAGGTGTAATCATTGGTTCAAAACCCAAACATCTGCTATTGCTGTTGCTTCTTTGATAGTTTCTTCAAATCCTTCAATTGGTCTTCGATATCGAGAGATAATATCATACAAGTTGTGGTTTTCTTTTAATCACCAATTTTATTAAAATGTCACCTTCTTTTACAGATGTCTTGCATGTATCACAAGATATAACAGTCCCCTTGCGTCCTCAGGTAAAATATTTTAAAAAGTACAACAAAAGTACAATATACTATACAGCATTTATGGTTACATGTATATTAAAATGAAGGTACATATACCGAGATATTAAAATACAATTGTACAGTCCAAACCTAATAATGCTTGTGAAGTTCTCCACCAAATCTGCACTGTAATTTTGAAGTATGATAGCTGAGAATGCAAGGTGAGTATGAAATTCAAATTAATTTCTTGGAAGCTGCTGATGTTGGTCGTTATTGAGCATTCCAGATCATATTCACTTAAGTACTAAATTGATTACTTCTTGTAGCTTGAAACGTGCACAATATTTGCATTTCTTGCAAATATCAAGATGTTTTAGGTGTCACTGAGAACAATAATCGAGTTTGAGCAGATATTATGCTTACATGGGAATCACAAGACGTGCTCCTCTAGGTGGGCTTGAACTACCAATCTTCCGCTTAAGAGAAAGAGTAACAAGAACCAATGTTTTGCCAAGTAATTTGAAGACCTAGATAAAGAAACGTGGTGCAGAATGAAGAAGCACGGACAGGGTTTGAACCCTCATAGCCAAGATGTCCACCTACTATACGATGTTAATGGAGGCATACATGTTTCCATGGGATATTTACTCCTGCTTCCAAACCAATATGCTGCAGCGATATCTGATAATGGTTCTGTCACTGCTTGTGAGCCATGTGTTTCAGCTGTCAGCCTACTATACCATGTTCAACCAACGCTAGTAATATTACTGTTGTAGTAGAGGAGCAAGAGAGGTGCAGTCGGTAGAGCTGGTGACCCTTAAGTTCAGAATTGTGGATGCAAGGTTTGTTTGTGTCCTTTCTGATCCCTCTAATCTTTTAGTAGGACAGTGCAAGCAAAACATGATAGCGTACAGTGACAACCCAATGTCTTATGTGCTTTGTGTAATTCAGCTTTCTTACCACTTTGGGGCTCGATTCAGATATCGTTGTTATAGCAAGGGGCGAGCAAAGGCTTTCCTAAATCAAGGTTGGTCTGCTCACAAGTAAATATAAACACTTGAGCGTTTGCTGTTTGAAGACCGCACTTTGTCAAAAATACTGCGGTTTCTTAATTTCACATAATGGTATTTAGACAGGGCAAAGTAGTGTAGCCCTTGTGCAACTTTGATTAGCGTTTGTTATTCAGTTTTGAGGTTTGAGGAGCGTAATGCAAATCGAACTGGTGAATAGAAAATGAAACAGGAATCACTTCTTGGGCTAAGAAATCCAAGAAGCATGGAAACCTGTGGATTTTAACACTACAGAACACTCACAAATCGCAGTGTTGCTGCTTTTATATTTCGGTCTTTGACTTTTGAATGCACACCTTACCGGAAATCTTTCTTTACTTACAGACAGCTCAAAAAGTTCTTAAGGCAGAAATTGGAGCCCATCTAAAAGTTCCTTTCTGCTAATCACATTTAAGTGTTGACGAAGCATTTTCCTGCCCATCATGTTCTTGATAAGCGGTTTCTCTGTTTTCCTCCTATTGTCATTGTCAGCACAATAAGACAGGAACAATACACAAAAAATAAAAAAGTAGCTGTCAGAAGTGGAATTTAATCCCATGTTTCCATTTGGAGACCAGAACACCCAACCAAGATGAAAGATATCAGTTCTCAAGTCTGACACCTTAGACAACTCAGCCATCCTAACAAGTGATGACAAAACTTGTGCTGAATTCACCAGTAGTTCACTAAACTGAGTTTCTTCCTTGAACAGATTTGCTTGTCTACAGAGTAAATTGCAAAGTCCAGGTGTGCAAAGCTCATGGAGACTTATTCACAAACACTTACTGCTGTAATAAATGTAAAAGGATCTTCCACAAAGTATTAGTTGGGGGAGTTCACACTTATGCAACCAGGGTGTTGTAGGTTTATTAGTTTCAATTTTTCCAAAATTTTTCTCTTGAATTTTGTTGGTGGCAAGGTCACATTAAGGATGGAAAGACATCTGACATGATTTATCTTGATTTCTGGGTTAACATCACAAAAACCTGCAATTTCAATAAGAGTGTGTAGACTTTTTATATCCACTGTACAGTCACTTCCTTTGTTAAGCGCCATGGGGCAACCTAGTTATTGTGAAAGGCGCTATATAAAAATAAATTTAATTTAATTTAATTAATCCAGAGCATCAAGGCACTTTACAAAACATGCATAGAAAAGTAGAGTATAAATTTGTAAAACCTTAGTTTCTGAAGTAACTGCTTGGATAATCCAACTGCCACTGTTGTTACTGCTTCTGCTGCTAATACTACTACTGTTACTACTACTACCACCATGACTTCAGATTCTAATACTAATTTTGATACTAATACTCCTGCTACTACTACTGCTGTCATTACTAGTAATAGTGATAAAAACAGGGCACTCACAGATCTGTGGATGTGGGTCTGGACTCTAGAAAGTGGTTCCATTCGCAAACAGCTCTGGACCTCAACACCTGTTGATGGATCACTTCTGTTAGACACACCAGTGGAGCACAAGTCCACCTACACACACACTCACACACACTGACAGACACACATCCAAACACTCACACACAGACACTACACAGACTCACAGACACACACATAGACACTACGAATACTTATAGACACACATCCACACACTCACAAACACAAATTCACACACTGACAGACACCACACACTCCTCACAAACACATACACTCATAACTACAAATACACTATAAATAACACTAATACAAATACCAATTATATCGCAACAGTAACACTATCACTAAGACTTACACTATCATCATCACCAACACTGACACAAAATACTACTACACTTATAATACTAATAATAACAGTAATGCTATCACTAAAACTAACATGACTACTAGTGTAAATAATCTAACCTTATCTATATAATTATCATTAATATTAACAGGAAAACTAGTATTAAAACAATCAGTAGCACTATCATCATTAATACTCACATGAACACTAGCATTAATGTTAAAACTACCGATTGTACTTACACTAATATTAACATGAAGACAATATTAGTATTAGTTGCTATCCGTGACGTCACACCGCTCTTTGTGACGAAGGCGAGACACCTAGCAGTGCACAGTGACTTGGCGCCTGTCGCCGTGGTTACCATACTTATGATTTGTAAACAGTGGAAAAATGCATTTCAGCTTTTACTTACACAAATTTATCAACTTGGAATACAGTTTTTAAGAATTTATCAACTTGGAATATAATTTTTAAGCTCTAGCATACAATTCCTAAACAATCATTTGAATAATAATTCTTTAATTTCTGATTGAACATTATTAACACTAAAGGCGCTATTGTAATTGATCGATAGAGGCTGTATTGACTGTTTTCTAGATATTTAAAACAGGGTCAGTACTCACCAATCAGTGAAGTTAATCAATTATTCTACGGTTCTTCAGTTGAATTAATTGGTTGTCGATAGATAAGTGATCAATAAGTCTCCTCCGTGCGCTCTGCGCGCCTCCCGCGGTCTCGCTCTCTGATCCCGGCGCTCTGGCTGCTGTCTGTGACGTCACAGCGCTCTTTCTGACAGAGCAGAGCGCGTCTCCGTTGGAGGAGACTCCTGTCCGGAGCCCGGGGGGCTTTTCTTACACATATAACATCTCCAAAAATAAAGGCGACTCATAACAGCTGGAAATGGAGAGCGACAAACCGAGGAATACAATTTATGAAACAAAAAAAATAGTTTACTTCACAGACTAATGCGTTGTATAGCATACTCCCGTAGAGCAGAAGAGAAAGGCCACAAGTCCCTGTAATGAGCGGTTTTAAGCGTTTTACACAAATCTCCACAGAACAGAATCCAGGAGGATCAGACTCCTTATCCTGGAGGTTGAAGAGCATCTCCTGGTTTTATTTCCACTCAAGCTCTCAGTTCCTCAGCCAGTTTGATGATTTAATTAACTGTATAACTGTTATCAGACTCTGTTTAACTGTATATTTATAAGACTCTCCGTGAGAGACGTGTGGGAGACGCTGTATCCCAGGGCTGGTGTGGAATCACACACAGACAGGTCTTCTGTGTGATCTGAGTCCCACTGCTGAGAGGTACAGACTGGTCAACTGGTCACTATTGTAGACAAGACCATTGGTCTGCTGCTGCTGATAATCATATTACACTTATAAGAGTAGCAATACTGCTGTTCATTAAATCAGTAAAAATAATAATAAGAGATAATCACATATTGCTCAATTTTCAGTCAAACACTTCTGTCTCTAAAAGGCTGTGAGGAAGGAGAAAAGGGGGAGATGTGACCTGAGTCCAGTCTGTTCTGTCTAATATTATTCATGTAGCAGCACTGATTGTCACAATGTTCTCTGGTTCTGAATTGTCGGGATAAAGAGAAGGATGGAGATGAGCTTCTGTCTGTTCAGGAGGGAGGAGTTTGGGTAAAGTACTGAGGGACCCAGAGCTCTGTGTGTGAGTCTGAGCTGTGAATCTGACTGAGAGGAGATACTTTTTTTTATTCTAACTCTGAGAAGTCTTTTCCTTTGCCAAGCAATGTTACATCCCCTTCAGATACTCTGCACAGACTGTCAGAGTGAGAGAAGAGAAGAGAGAGATGGACAGATAAGAGCACACGCAGCGAGAGAGACAGGAAAGGGGAGAGAGAAGAGAAGGAGCAGGAAGACAGTGCAGGTGTTCAACCACACTGTGACCACAAGAGACAGGAGGCTTTTCTCAGCTGCTGAGGAGCTCAGTGCTCATGGACACTCAGGCTCAGAGGCTCTGGCAGCAGTCAGGTCTGAGAGCTTCTCCTCATACTGACATTGGAGCTCTGAGAGTCAGCCTCTATTCTGACAGGAACAGTCCCACCTGTTCAGCCCTGAGAGACACACTGAGAGAGCTGTGTGGGGAGAGGACCTGTCACCCTGTAGAGCTCTGAACATTGGACTCTCCTGTGTCTCCCTGTGCAACACTAGAGCTCTGAACACTGGGCTCTCCTGTGTCTCCCTGTGCAGCACTGGAGCTCTGAATACTGGGCTCCCTGTGTGTCTCTCTGTACAGCTCAGCTCTCAGCTGCCTCATCACACTGACACCCACAGCCTCACAGTACAGCCTGACTTCCTGTGCTGGAAGAGCTCGGAGGAGCACAAACCACAGACTCACTGCAGGGTCTGACCTGAGGCTCCAGCTGTATTAACAAGGACTGAACTTTTTTTTTCATAATTTTGTTGCTTTTTCTAATTTGAAACTGACTCCTGCTCTGTGGCTCCTGCTGCTGCAGCTATTATGGTGAAGCTGTAACACAAGACCTCTGCTATATTGAACAGGAGAGTTTAAATACTGCATAACTGCTAATACTACTATTGCTACCACAACTGCTGCCACTGATACTACTGCTGCTACTAATATTTTACTGCTGCTCCTACTGCTGCTCCTACTACCTATAATAATAAGGAAGAGGATGTGAGCTGTGCCCTCACACTGTTCAGACTGGGGGTGTATCAGTCTATCAGTATCAGTTCAGCTCCACTGTGCTGTTAGAAAGTCTCAGTCATGCAGTCGGCTCCACGCAGAGAGACACTGGGGTCACAACTGGAGGGGTTGGAACATCTTTTTGGACTGTAGCTGCACAGAGACAGGCTCAGGGTCTAAGGGAGTCAACTGGAAGAGTTGCTGTCCAACAGGCTCAGTACAGAGGGAACAGACACTGCTTGGCTATTCTTGTTC
Organism: Lepisosteus oculatus; assembly: GCF_040954835.1. NCBI lineage: Eukaryota > Metazoa > Chordata > Actinopteri > Semionotiformes > Lepisosteidae > Lepisosteus > Lepisosteus oculatus. The sequence continues at coordinate 33,810,959 of NC_090709.1, forward strand.
GTTTACATTATTGATCACAGTCACAGGACAGCCAGTTCTTATTCAGTCCACCTTGTCTCTGTATTCCTGTGCTGACCTGAATGACCTCACTGCCACCTTGAGCACAGGCTCTCCTCACACTGCCCTTGACCAGGACCAGAAGACATTACTGTCTGGAGACACAACAACTCTGTGAGTCACTGCAGGACACCAGTCATTGGACACTGCCTGACACAGACAGCAAGACACACAGGACCATATTCAGGACACCAGTCACTGGACACTGCCTGACACAGACAACAGGACAGGACCACATTCTGGACACCAGTCACTAGACACTTCCTGATACAGACAGCAAGAATTACAGGACCATATATACATAATTGATTATCTTGATACTGATTTAAAAATATAATACTTGTCTACAATTTTTTTAGTTTCATATCTGATCTCTTCCTGCCCCTGCAGCACCTGCAGCCCTGCTGTCTGTATCTGTATCTGTGTTTCCTCCAGTGAGACACAGAGCTGCTCCTGTCTCTCCTCTCCTCCGCACTGCTGGGAGTGTCTTCAGGGAGAGGAAACAGTGATGTGTCTCTGATATATATGGAGAAGACTGAAAGGGCCCTGTGTGATTGGCGTCCCGCCTGTGTGAGAGGTTCCTGCTGTCAGTCTGAAAAGGCAGTGCTGTGTGTGATTGGCGGGGCGGGGGGCTGTGTTGTTACTGGGGGTCCGGGGTGTGGAGCAGCAGCTCAGTTGCCCTGTGGGCTCAGGGGTGAAGACAGAGGTCTCAGCTGCGATCTGTGCTGATGACAATGGAGAGCTGCCTGTCCATCTTCTCTCTCGCTGTCCTGGTGCTGCACAGCTCAGCCAGTAAGTGACCAGTCTTCTGCTTTCCAGACAGACAGAAAACAAGAATTAAAGTTAAGATGGAAAAGCTGCACAACATAATTTGTAAATGAGCTCGGGATAAGAGGTTTTAATGTTTTATTTTAAATCCAGGACTATGGGTATTCATAAGAAAACATTAAAACTATTTTGATTGGTCTGTAAGTCAGGTAAAATAATTAGCTGCTTAGAACAACTTTATATTTTTAATAGCATCACCTCTGCCAATCTACTGCTACTTATTATTATCTTCAGTTTATGTCTCCAGTATAATTATCTGTATGCAATATTCTTATTCTTAAAACAGATAAGAGCGTTATTAAAGACAGGAGTATATTTTATTATTACAGGTTGTGGCTTTATTACAGATGGAACTTTTATATAAATCATTTCTTGAGAAGGTGATATTTAAGCTTGAAGAATTATTAAGGCCAGGTATAATAATAGATTTAAATGCATGTTTAAACACTAGAAAATGTCTGAGGAAGTAATGTTTTCCCACTAAATAATTATAAGAAACCGAGGTAGCATTGTAGGTAAATGAATTATTAAAGATGTGTATTTTTTTCATTATGTGATACTTTCAGTGTTAAAGCTCATTAGATAGTTCAATGTTATTTGAGGTAAATCTGTGTTTGAAGTTTGGAACAGTTTTAAGCCAGTAATAGTTTTAGAGAAATTAATTAAAAGAGACTGAGGTACTATTTATTGGAGGTCAATATATTAAAAAAAATGAATATTGGAGGTAAATATGATGTGAAACTATTTTGGACCCATAGCTGTTTCCAGATAGGAGTATATATTTTTGAGACTGTGGTAGTTTTATTACAGAAACATATTTTTCTGTATGGTTCATGCAGGTTTGCTGTGTTTAGGCATTGAAAAGAACAGGCTGTACTGTAGGAAAAATATTTACTGCTCAGATAATAGTGAAATATGATTTTTTTATTATTAGAAACCAGGGTTACAGTTGCTTTATTGAATGAAGAGTCCCGGGGAAGCTGGAGTCAATCCCAGCAAGCAACGGACACAATGCAGGCGACACACTGGAAAGCACACCAGTCCATCACAGGGCACACACACAGACACAGACATGCACACACTTTTGATAGTATCTGGGAGGAAACCAGAGAACCCAGAGAAAAAGAAAAAGATGTGAGCTCAGGTAGAACATACAAACTCCACACAGATAGCAAAGAGGGTCTGGAACTGAACTGGAAGGCAGCAATTATATTGACTTTGCACATTTGAGTAAAATTTGACAGATAAATGAGTTGGTCTTCTACAGTTAAGATTCAGATAATAAGGACTATTTTTCTTTTTGATAATGTGGAGATTTAATAAGAATGGTTTACTGCAATCTGGTTGGTGTTCATTTGAATGCTAGTTTTTAAGCATGGATAATGAAAATCAAATAATTACTTAAATAATATTGTACAAGTTACATAAATACTTCTCCTGCCTCCATCAGTTGGAGATTCATGATCAGAGCACTCAGGCTTGAGGCATCGTTTAGGACAACTTTACAATAACACAGAGGGTTAATGAATTTACTAGTTAGCTGAAAGAAAGGGGTACCCCTCTTTTTTGTTCATTTAAATTTATTATTTTTTATTTTTCTTCATGATTATACACAACATGAAAACTCCTAAGAGGATGAGAACAAGCTTCAATGCTGTTTAATAGTTTATCCTGTAAATAGCGTTTTGCCACTGGCAGTGATAAGGAAACCGCGGTTCTGGCAAGAGTGAAAAGGCAAAGTAATTAAAGGCACCGCCAGAACATTCTGCACACTAATTCGTGTCTGGTCTTCTCATCATTTTGCAGATTGGTAAAACTCTTTAAAACCTCATAAATATACAATAAAGTGAGCACAACGTGAATGATTGGATGTTGTGGCTAATGTATAGAGTTTTTGTATCAATCGCTGGTCAGAATGATTACGTTGTCTTGACTATTTTTCAGGTAAGCTACCAGCCATGGTCCTTATTGTCACTCCCGCCGCGGAGGAGTAAAAGCACCTATTTCCATTTTAGGTGATTTTGTGTGATTTGTGTTATTTAACTGCATTCTTTGTAATGGTGCTTGTATTGTTGAGTGGGCAGTGGTTGAGTCTGTAGTGCTGGGAATAATGTAGGAATGCGCTGTGTGTCTGTTGAGAAGACCGTCTGTGGTGGTGTTAAAAGCAGTTTTAAGGGGCTGAAATTCGAAAGTAGCTTCTGTATATGTGTATGTAGGGCCAAGGAGGCTTTTTGCAACTGTAAGACTAAATGACTCTTTAGTTTTGATTCTAACTTATCTTAAGCTCTGTTTTTTACAACGTTTTGAACAAGATTTGAACTTTAAATGTAGTGTATGGCAAAGTTGTGTAGTGCACAGTTGTGTTTGTTGATTGGGAGTGATGTGAGTGATGTGAGTTGGAGTGATGTGGAGCCCCCTGAAAGTCTATAGCCCTGAGGCCTATGATAGTCTTAATGTTGCCCTGGGTATACAGGATGTATAGGATGTACAGGATTATCACACACAGAAATGTGGTGTTATGTTTGAGTTGTGGAAATAACTAGACATTGGTTTAGCATTTATGTAGAAGCCACACGAGGTAAAGATGTGTTGTTAAGAGTAAACATTGATTGGAGCAAGATGGTGAACTCCATTGTAAGAAACATGGTAAAGCAAATGGTGACATGAAAGGAGTTGATGATAATAGTGGAAGTGTGAATCTGTAGTGCTTCAATCTGAATGAGAACTTGATAAGGTGGGTGCTAAACTTCCTAACTAACAGGTCTCAACAGGTCAAGTTGGGGGAAGTGCTTGTCTGACATTCGCTACACTTCAATTTGATCACCACAGGGCTGTGTCTTGTCCCCTCTGCTGTACATTTTGTACACTAACGATTGCATAAGCAAACACACAGATACACATATCTTAAGTTTGCAAAGGAACAAGTAATAGGTTTATTCTATACTGAAAAAAAAGAAGAAAGTATACACAATGTTTCGGCCTTGGAGCCTTCTTCAGGTGGCTGAACCTGAACCTGAGCAGTAATGCTCGGTGTGTTAAATGAAACTGTGTAGTTCAACAGTTATTGAATTGTTTAAACAGTGGAAATCTGGAAAAATTGTGTATTGAAACAGTGAAAATGTCATGACCGCTAGCCAGTGGAGATCAACCCATAAGAGAACTAATCAGCACCAGCAGCGGGTTACTAATAACAAGTGCCGCCGCACGTGTTAATCTACCGTGCAGCACACAGTGCTATTTAAACCATCCAGACCCGCTTCCCGCTGCTCGGTATTGAGTCTTTTCTCAGAGAGCTCTACCCTGCCTTTGTTTGTACCTCACTTTCTATACTTAAATCAGTTCTTAAATCTCATACCGTGTACAGACCAGTATTCAGTTTCCATTCTTATTTTGCAGTTATTACATGAGGCCTCATACATAGATACAAACAAGCATCAGTGATTCAGACTTCTGACACTGGCACTGAAAACTCTACTGACCACAGCTCCTAGAAAAAGAGAAATACAAGTCCCAGCCCTCTGAATTCATAGAATTACTACATGTATGCTGGTAGTCTCTCCAGTATCTCACACATAGAGTCACTGTGCTGCTAAACTCTCCAGTATCTCACGCAAAGTCAGGATCAGGATCTGAAAAGGCAGATAGTGGGCGTCAATGTTTTACAGAAGTTGAGTTAGTATACTTAGTATGCTTTCTGTGTTGGTTTCTGCATGTAATCTGTTTCACCAGGGAATGGAGTAGCAGTCCAGTAACACAGAAAACTAAACTATCAGAAATATTTTCAATATGTATATGTACATATATAGAATTTTTCCTCCAAACATGGTAATATTATTTTCTCTGTCTCCAGGTAGTGCTGATGTGAGGCTGGTGAATGGAGCCAGTCCCTGTGAGGGGACAGTGGAGGTGTATCATGGTGGAGAGTGGGGGACAGTAGCTGACTTTGGCTGGGATCTGGATGATGCTGCAGTGGTGTGCAGACAGCTGGGCTGTGGATCTGCGGTTTCACCACCAGGAGGAGCTCACTTTGGACCAGGGTCTGGATCAATTCTGCTGAGCTGGGTCCTTTGCAAGGGGTCAGAGTCTGCACTGAGGGACTGTGGAAAACAAGAAATGAAACAGTATAGCATTTCTCATGGCTTTGATGCTGGAGTGAGGTGTTCAGGTAGGAGACACTGATCTAGAGTTTATCATCATGATCCATCAGTCCATCCTCTCATTTCCACAGTTGAGAGCTGTGACAACACTCTTCACTGTAATAACTGTATGTGTCTCTCTACCTGTGGGGAAATCAGAGGAACAAACATTGGCAGGAGACCCTGTCTGAGTGTCACGTCCTGTACACCTAGAGGGTGCTGCTCTTCTGTCTTGTTCCTAGATCCCTATGATTATTCATGTCTTTCCGGTGTGTCTTGTTGTATAGCCTATTTACTTCCTTTGTCTGCTCTGCTCCTTGCTCAGCATTAAGGGTTCGGATGTCTTGAGACCGCCTAGCACCTGGTCCTCTCCTCTGCGGCCTGTGGGCATAGGTTTCTACACGACATCGTCTGACCTCCTGAGTTAATCCCTGTTTTTCCGCTACGGATAGGGTCTATTTGCTCTCCTGCCATTTCATGGCATTTCACTTTTGCTTGCCACTGCTGGCAAATGGAGCAGCAATGTTTTCCTGTTGCTGTTTCAGTTTTAACAGGACAAAGTTGTTAGACTTGCGCCCTTGGCACCCCACATGGGACCCACTGCCCTGAAATTATGAGTTTCATGCTTTCAAAAGAGCTAGCCAGGGCCAAGGTGATTATTATAGTTTGGGAAAATATCACATGATATTAATTACAGTATTATAAGTGTAAGTAATAATTATATGTTGTGAATAATATTTATTATTATTAAATATCTATTGTAATTAACTGTGGAAGAAGTGTAAATTTGGGTATTAAATTTAGGAAAAGTCTTCACCTGTATTTGTGTGTTTTTGCAGCTGGACAACAGGAAGTGTCTCTGTCTCTCTGAACATGTAGTTTATCCTGTCTGTCCAGGAACTTTAGTGTTAGTTTAATCAGCCAGACTGTGGTCTGTGAGTATCAGTGCCCAGGTGATATTGTACTGCTCCAGCAGTGCCAGGCTGTGACAGTCCTGGTGTTGTCTAGTGTTTTTCTGTGCCCAGGTCAGACAGTCCTGCACCAGCAGTGCCAGCCTGTGACAGTCCTGGTGCTGTCCAAAGTGTCAGTCAGTGCTCAGGTCAGACAGTCCTGCTCCAGCAGTGCCAGCCTGTGACAGTCCTGGTGCTGTCCAAAGTGTCAGTCAGTGCCCAGGTCAGACAGTCCTGCTCCAGCAGTACCAGGCTGTGACAGTCCTGGTGTTGTCCAAAGTGTCAGTTAGTGCCCAGGTCAGACAGTCCTGCTCCAGCAGTGCCAGGCTGTGACTGTACTGTTCTCTGGGCTCTATGAGTGATGTAGTTTAAATGATTCATAAATGTTCATGAGTTTTCAGTTTCTCTGTTGTTGAGACAACAGGAGCTGCTCCGGCTGACTGTCTAGATGTCAGTCCTCCTTTATTCTCTTTTAAGGCCTCGGTGCAGTATGATTTTTTCACTGTCCTTCTGCACCTCTACCCTGCAGTATTATTGCCCTCTTTATATTAAATTCAAAACTGAGTTTCTAATTTTTCCTTTTTTTTCCTAACATGACCGAGCATATTAATACTTCAGAAACGTTTAGATTAAATGCAAGTGACGATTTTAAGATCTTTTAAATTGAGGATTACAATGATTTAATACAGGTAATCTAAAGAATATAATTTATCTGATTTTATTTTACTTTGACGTACTGTATTATACACACTGTTAATGTGCTCTAATACTGTTAAAATGTGTACAAATATTTTGTTACATGTCAGGAGTGCGGTTAATAGGAGGCAGGAATCTCTGCTCTGGCAGAGTCGAGGTTTTGCGAGGGACGTCCTGGAGTACAATCTGTGAGGCCGACTTTGACATGAAAGATGCGGAGGTTGTCTGTCGTGAACTAGACTGTGGATTTCCAGCACAGCTGCTGAGAGGGGCTCATTTCAGAGAGGGACAGGGGCTGATCAGGACAGAGGAGATCCAGTGTCGGGGAAATGAGACCAGAATCCAAGACTGTCCCACCTCAACCAGGGAGAACCAGAGCTGCACTCCCAGCAATGACATCGGCCTGGTCTGTACAGGTGAGAGCACTACTGTCTGTACTGATCCTCAGCAGTACAAGCACTTCAATATCTTGAAGAAAAATCAAAAGAAAAGATGTGCACAGTTGTTGTCAGTCAATATTTATATATTCTTACATGTACAGTAATAATTATGGTATTAGAAGAGAGTATAGTATTAGAAGATGGAGTAAGTGTGATGTTAGAATTTCACACCCTAGCAAACTTCTTAAGCAAGATTATTTAAAAAAATATTATTACTATTTTTAAAACATTATGTTCAGACACAATAAACTGTGGTGTATCAAGTTAATTTTACAAAAAATATTTATGATAACCCGTCTACGGGTTTGTTTTATTTTACTGATGTGCGACTGAAAATAAACATGACTATTGATTTTTATAGGTTCATCCTTGTCAGCTCTAGATGGTGGAGTCTGGCTTTCAGGAAGAGAGAGTCACTGTGATGGCAGGGTCGAGATTTACTACAACAGCACCTGGGGAAGACTCCTCCAGCACTCCTGGGGCTACAGAGAGGCCTCTGTGGTCTGCAGACAGCTGGGCTGTGGCTCAGTGGTGCAAATATACAACTCCTCTGTGTATGAGACAGGCGACAGTGCTGTGTGTGTGACAGGTATTCAGTGTACTGTAGTACAAGTCTATAACTCCTCTCTGTATGGGAAATGGTAACACTGCTGTGTGTTACAAATGATGTGTCCACGAGTTAGAGGAAGAACACTGTGCGTTATTCTGAGAGTTTCGGAGGGTCGGAGAGAGGGGTAAAAAGGGAAGGAGATCGATGGCTACTTACCCTAGATGCTTGGCTGTAGTTGAAGTCAAGGGACGAAGGTTGAGTATCGAAGGGCAGAGGTTCAGTCAGGAAGAGTATTTCTCAGTAAAGAATGGTGAGGTAGGAGCTCCTAGAAAAGAGTCTAGTACCAAGCACAGACTTGAAGGTTAGAATATCCCAGCAGTTGAGGGTGCGGACATTAGTGTGGTGTCATTGCTGGTAATTTGATCAGCTAGCGCTTGCTGGAATTACCTGTAGATGTGGCCTCATTAGAGAGAGGTCGATTGCTGGATAGAATGCACTTGCTGGTGGACGTGACACTGTGTATCTGCCAGGTATTCAGTGCTCTGTAGTACAAGTCTAAATCTCCTCTCTGTATGGGACAGTGACAGTGCACTGTGTCTCACAGGTATTCAGTGCTCCGGGGACGAGACTCATCTGGTGAACTGCAGTTCTCCACAGACAGTCAACTGTAGTGATGGACAGGAAGTGTCCCTGATTTGCTCAGGTAGGAGCCACTTGGTCTATTTGATCTTTTTTTATTAGTTTAACTAAATACATATATTTTGATACCTGCTGCACTGATCTGGTAGAAGAAGATTGAAGCCAAGATGTCTGACTAAAGCAGGCTGAGCAGACAGACAAAAGTGAAAATAAACGTGGACAGAATTAAACAATTCACTTTCTCTACCCAAACACACAGGTCCTTCTGTAAAAACTTTCCTGGAGAGTTTGTCTCGGGTTGACTTCTTTGGCATCCTTTCCTCTCTTCAGTGAGAATCACGGTTGTCATGACCGCCAGCCAGCGGAGATCAACCCATAAGTGAACTAATCAGCACCAGCAGTGGGTTAATAATAGCAAGCGCCGCCGCACGAGTTAACACACCTGCACATGCTTTACCGTGCGGCACCCTGTGCTATTTATACCATCATAACACACTTCCCGCTGCTCAGTATTGAGTTATCTCCCTTAGAGCTCTACCTGGCGTACCCTAACCTTATGACACATGGATTTTGGACTTCCCCTTTTGCCATTTGACTTCATACCTCGCCTCTCGACTTGCATTGTTTGCCTCCAGTGTCTGTCCTGGATTTCGACCCTCCTTACTTCCTTACTTCCATTGACCACAAACTCGCCTCTCGATTCGGATAGTTTGTTGCCTTGTCTACCGGCTACTCCTGCGGCTGCACAGGATCCATATCTCTACATTTGGGTATCCTCATAACAGTTTGCACTACAATTTCAGCTGACATCTTGCCCTCTTTTTAAAAAGAATTTAAAAGGGTAAAAAATCACCTCAGCCCCTAAACATCTCCTATAAAGACCCCCCTTCTTTCCAAAACCCAGTCAACAAACCTGTTCTACATAATAATAAATTTAGACTTTTAGGAGACTTTTTTTCACACAACATACTAAATGATAACTAATTTAGATTAAAATCATAATATCAAAAACATCTGACTTGTTGTGTAATTTGGAAGGTAAATAGTTACATCAGCACAACTTTACAATTGCTTTTACTAAAGGGTATATGATGTTATCCTACCAATTTTTCCAGGGCTTTAATATATAATTACTTCAAGGGGAGAAGCAGGGGTTGGTAAAGTAGAGAAAAGTAGCACCCGGACCGCAGGGGGGAACCCAGGTGGATTGGCTGACTTGGCAGCCTCTGAAGCATGAAAACAAACACCCATGACTCCCGGAGTGTCGGCAGAGAGGCGCTGCCTCACGACTTGGAGCTAGGCCCTCAGGCAAGGAAGACTCCCCTGACTCTTTGAGAGTCACTTTGAGAGGTGCTGCCTTGCAACCAGGCTCCTGCCTTGCTATCAGGGGATAGAAAAAAGGGGATAGCCCCTTGAGTTGCATGAGAGGTGCTGCTTTGTGACTGGGAACGAATCCCTTAAGAGGGGAAGAGAAAGAGTGTCCCGACTTGAGGAAATATATTGAAAGGTGCCGGCTGAGGGGTTGAGAATGAAGGGAAAGCTGCTTGAGAAGGAAACAAAAGAAGTTCCCTGAGTTGCTGAGAGTCGGATTTGAGGCGGCGCCCTGCAATTGGGATAAGCCCTCAGGGGACCGAGAATAATGTGGCTGGGGCCCCCTCTGGCTCACTTTTTGAGAACCTCCCCAGAAAGGGTCAAGGTGGTGCTGCCATCCAGAGGTTGGGGAAGCGAGCTTCACTTACCGCCCAGAGATGGAGCCCCAGCCCAACATTTTCTCTCCCAACACCTGTGAGGACAAACAAAGTGTGTGCCAAAGCATAAGAAAATAAAGAAGCAAGAGAAAAGAACAGGAAAGAAATGCGTAGAGGCTAAGTGTGAGTCTGACTGCACAGTGGAGAGGAAAAAACCCTTGGAAAAAACCCTTGGAGAGGAAAAAACCCAGTGGAGAGGGAAAACCTCTGGCGGTCCGGAGGAACAGACGCCCCCACTCCGGGCATTCTATCGCATCCACTCCGGGATAATGAGTAGCTGAAATGCCTGAGAGAATGTAAAGGTCAACTGCAGAGGAGGGAGGACAGCTGAGTGTCTTAATTGAATATCCGAGTGAGCTCGGGCAGTGTAGGTGGCAGCTTCAATTCAGATTACTGAAGGATCCACAGTGAACTGGATTGGGTTGGAAGAGCATAGAAATGAAAGTTAAAGTTTGGGATATGAGACAGGTCACAGAATTAAACACGTGATTCTTGAAAACAGAATATGGAGAAACTGGTGAATTCTGTGGCTCTTTGAATCTACAGCAGTTAGAAGCATCCTAGAAGGGGGTAAGATGCAGAGGTTGTTGGAGGAGATACAGTATGTTTCCTAGAAGATGCTTTTGGTGGTCCTGTCTCTGGATTCCACGAACTGCGAGATGGAGTGCTGCAATATAAAGCCGTTAGGACATTGAAAAGACTGAAGCCTGAGGTGGAATTGAATCCCGGAGGTAAGATCTTGTAGCACTTGGAAAAAAACATTCAGAATAGCGAGGTTAAAATGGAGATGAAGGTGGCTGGTGGAATGTGCAGAAGGTAGTGCATGTAGTTCAGGCAGAAGAGTAGGCTGTGTGGGTAGATCATGAAGATGGTGGAACTCAGGAACTTGAAGAGGAAGAGAGCTTTAATGGACATCAGCAAGAAGAGTTTAGGTTACTGTGAACTAGAAAGAGCATTGGCTACAGCTTTGGAAAGACCAGGGAGGTGTTCCTTGCCAGATACAAAGTATGGGTAACAGAAAACTGTATGAGATGTTGAAGGAGGCTTGTAATTAGAACAGGAAGAATGGTTAAATTAAAAATCCATAGACTGAATTTAATTGGGCATAAACAAAAAACTTAAACAAATATCAGCAGTGTTTGTCCACTTCTGGCACCTGGAAGAGTGGAAGAACAGATGACATCCCTGAAAATAGAAAGCCAGAATAAATTCGCCCAGAGTTAAACCTGTGAAGACATGAATCCCAGGATTTAGAGCAACAACAAGTTCTCCAGAACCCGCTACTCGGTAACCAAATTCAGAGCTGTCTAATAGGAAAAAAACACAATTGATATATTTACCTTCAAGAATCTGGCAGCGCAAATGAGGATCAAAAAGCTTGAAATTGGGGGGAAGAAGATCATCCTTTATCGGTAATGAAAATGGTGGATTTGTTATCAGCATGAAATAAGAATGTTCTATTTCTATTTCTTCCCCCCATCCTCTGATTTCCCCTGACATGGATGGCAACAACAAGGTAGAGTTCCAGAAGGGCTGATGATCATGCATGTAGAGAGAGCTCCTGGATTTGAGAGGTTGGAAATTAGAAAAACCATTGAGCATTGAATATTACTATTAGACTGAGAGGAGAAGCATCAATCAAGGACAGGTAGTGCAGAGTGGGACACCAGTTCTTGCAAAACAAAGTGGCAGTTCCAGTGGGGGAGAAATATCCACATTCTAATATCTTTCTGAGCATCAGTTGATAACGTGGGCATTGAGAGAGGCTGACAGTAGCTGACAGAAGTTGAGAAAAAGATTTGCCTTGAGGTATAATGTGGATAACACAATTGCAAAGCCCCAACTAGGATATCGAGTTGTGTTTATTGATAAATTTCAAAATCTGAAAACAAAAGTGGAGGGAGCGATTTAAACTCTAAATATTTAAGATCTAAAGTGATATTTCAGCAATAGAGGGAGGAAGACAGGACAAAATGATGGAATTGATGGCGCAAAAAAAATAATTCAGAGGCCATCAAGAAAGTCGTTAACGAGAGGGGAGAGAAGATCATGAAGGGAGTGTTCCAGGGTGGAAATACTGATGGGTGTATGAACTTGGAAGAAAGTAGAGAATCATTTTGTAGCATAAAATAAAGAACCACCTTAACACACAAGGATCAACAGTAGTAGTCCACTCCTTGCACTTGAGGGTGTTCGTCAACCTGCTCAGTTCCTCATCGTCATCTCCCCGTGTCTCACTCCCTTCCGGATTCTTCCATCTGCAAAGGGTCCTGATCTATGCTTCGTTACACCTTGACTATAAAGCAGCATAATGCAGCAGGTTGGAAAGGAGAGGAAGAAATGTCGGCATGGTAGATTAATTTGAATCCAAGGAGGTCAACGAAAGAGCGTTGGAGAATCATCAAGGTGCTGGAGGAAAGACAGACAATTTGTGGATAGCTATTAAGTCATTATGCTGCTTGTATCTCCAGTATCTCACACATAGAGTCACTGTGCTGCTAGACTCTCCAGTATCTCACACACAGTCACTGTGCTGCTAGACTCTCCAGTATCTCACACACAATCACTGTGCTGGTAGACTCTCCGGTAACTCACACGCAGTCACTGTGCTGGTTGACTCTCCAGTATCTCACACACAGTCATTATGCTGCTTGTATCTCCAATATCTCACACAGTCGCTGTGCTGCTACACTCTCCAGAATCTCACACACAGTCACTGTGCTGCTAGACTCTCCAGTATCTCACACACAGTCACTGTGCTGCAAGACTCTCCAGTATCTTACACAAAGTAAGGATCTGAAATGGCAGATAGTGGACTTTCTGTGTTTAATAGAAGTTGACTTTGTGGAATTAGTAGGTGGTTAACTTTCTGCATGTCCCCTGTTTCCAGTTCACAGGGATATGGAGTATCAATCCAGTCAAGAACTTTAAGTAAAATTTAACTAACTGAAATATTTTCAGTATGTATATATACATATATAGAATATTTCCTCCAGACATGGAAATAATATGTTCTCTGTCTCCAGGCAGTTCTGATGTGAGACTAGTGAATGGTGCCAGTCCCTGTGAGGGGACAGTGGAAGTGTATCATGATGGAGAGTGGGGGACAGTTGACGACTTAAACTGGGATCTGAATGACGCTACGGTGGTGTGCAGACAGCTGGGCTGTGGATCTGCTTTTTCAGCACCAAATGGAGCTCACTTTGGACCAGGGTCTGGATCAGTCCTGCTGAGTTTGATGTCCTGTAGTGGGTCAGAATCTTCTTTGAGAGGCTGTGGAAAACAAGATGTGAAACACCATAATATACCTCACACTAGAGATGCTGGAGTGAGATGTTCAGGTAGGTAAGACTGATGTGTCAGTAATGTTGATGGTGCTGGAGTAATGTGTCAGACAGGAGTCTAACTCTCTCCAGTCTCCAGCACTGAGGACAATTACAACTCCTCCACTGATCTTGAGTTGATCATCAGGGTCAATCAGTCCATCTTCCCATTCCCACTGTTCTTGTCCTGCTGAGAGCTGTGACGACACTCCCCACTGTCACTTTGTGTCTTTCTACCTGTGTGGAGTAAGAGGTATAAACACAGACAGGACACTCTAAAAGCAGTAGCAGTTGGCCCAGGGGCTGATTCTCTCTCTCTGTCTCTGTCAGCCTGGATCAGAAGAGCTCAGATTTAATTGAGAGATGAGATCTCAACACAACATTGGATACAAATAAATCTGAATTAGAATAGTTCTGGGCTCATTAGGGTAATTCAATCATTTCAGGTTTGTTGTTTAATCAGTGCCCAGGTCAGACAGTCCTGGTTTGTCAAGAGTGTCTGTCAGTGCCCAGGTCAGACAGTCCTGCTCCAGCAGTGCCAAGCTGTGACAGTCCTGGTTTTGTCAAGAGTGTCTGTCAGTGCCCAGGTCAGACAGTCCTGCTTCAGCAGTGCCAGGCTCTGACAGTCCTGGTGTTGTCAAGAGTGTCTGTCAGTGCCCAGGTCAGACAGTCCTGCTCCAGCAGTGCCAGTCTGTGACAGTCCTGGTCTTGTCCAGAGTGTGTGTCAGTGCCCAGGTCAGACAGTCCTGCTCCAGCAGTGCCAGGCTGTGACAGTACTGTTCTCTGGGCTCTATGAGTGATGTAGTTTAAATGATTCATAAATGTTCATGAGTTTTCAGTTTCTCTGACTGTTGTTGAGACTACAGGAGCTGCTCCTGCTGACTTTCTAGATGTCAGTCCTCCTTTATTCTCTTTTAAGGCCTCGGTGCTGTATGATTTTTTCACCATCCTTCTGCACCTCTACCCTGCAGTATTATTGCCCTCTTTATATTAAATTCAAAACTGAGTTTCTAATTTTTCCTTTTTTTTCCTAATGTGACCGAGCATATTAATACCTCAGAAACGTTTAGATTAAATGCAAGTGATGATTTTAAGATCTTTTAAATTGAGGATTACAATGATTTAATACAGGTAATCTAAAGAATATAATTTATCTGATTTTATTTTACTTTGACGTACTGTATTATACACACTGTTAATGTGCTCTAATACTGTTAAAATGTGTACAAATGTTTTGTTACATGTCAGGGGTGCAGTTAATAGGAGGCAGGAGTCTCTGCTCTGGCAGAGTTGAGGTTCTGCGAGGGACATCCTGGAGTACAATCTGTGAGGCTGACTTTGACATGAAGGATGCGGAGGTCGTCTGTCGTGAACTAGACTGCGGATTTCCAGCAGACTTGCTGAGAGGGGCTCATTTCGGAGAGGGACAGGGGCTGATCAGGACAGAGGAGATCCAGTGTCGGGGAAATGAGACCAGAATCCAAGACTGTCCCACCTCAACCAGGGAGAACCAGAGCTGCACTCACAGCAGTGACATCGGCCTGGTCTGTACAGGTGAGAGCACTGCTGTCTGTACTGATTCCCAGCTGTATAAACTCTTCAATATCACATTCTGAGCAGTATGGGATAATTACTTTTCTTCCTCATAGCTTTCCCACTGATCTTTGAGAGCATTGTTTCTACTGTGTCATCATCTAGTTTAATTAAATATCTAAAGAAAAAATGGTGTAAAGTCCTGATTTTTTTTGTCCTTGCTTTTTAGAAAGTGTTTCATCACTTTAAAAAAAATATTTGCCTAAGTTTAATATGCTTGTATTTTGCATTTCAGAGCACTGCATATTGAACCAAAAAACTAATTTCTTTGGATCAGTCAGTGAGCTGCAGCAAGCAGTGGTCTTGTGGTCATGTGATTTCAACTTTTCATGATTCATTTTTATTTCTCACAGTGCGATAGATAATTGGTCTTGTGTTTTGAAGTTAAATATTCAATAATTATGCGTATGTATGAGACGTTTGTTGTACAATCTACCTTCTGTAAAATCAACCTTAATAACATTTCATACTGTATAGCTCCTGACTCTCCTGTCCTTTGTATAAAGTCTAGTGATGTTAATGCTTACGGATCCTGACATGTCCTCTCTGCAGAATACAGTGACTACAGGCTGATGGGCGGCCCTGACTCCTGTTCTGGCCGGGTGGAGCTGCAGTACCGCGGTGAATACAGGACAGTGTGTGACCAGTACTGGGACCTGAGAGATGCCACTGTTCTCTGCCAGCAGCTGGGCTGTGGGGAAGCTGTAGCAGTTCCAGGACAGGCCTGGTTTGGACAAGGCAGTGGATCAAGAGGGGTTGATGTGTTTGAGTGCTGGGGCAATGAGACTCATCTCACCTGGTGCGCTGTCTCTTCATGGGGCAGAGCTGCTTGCTCTCATGGGCAGGATGCTGGAGTCATTTGTTCTAGTAAGAATCAATGCATATTCACATTTTCAGAATTAAGAAAGCTTTAAATAACAGATCAGTAGGATGTCTAATCCAAATTTCTGCCACTTGCTCATGAAGCAACCAAATCCATTTACATGGTCTTGGTCTCCAAGTCAGGCATATCAGACCAACTGTTCAAAATCCCAGTAAAAGCAATCTTCTTACCAGAATCACTAAATATTTCTCACTTTTCAAACTGGCCTAACCTCCAAAGAGCTCCAGCACATCTGTTGTCACCTCTCACCCAGCTGTCTTTCCCACAGTCCACAGTACAACCATGATCACCTCTCTCTCCGCCTTCTGTTCCCATAATCCTCTCTCATCTCCACAGAGCTCCAGCACAACTGTGTTCCCAAGATCCATCCACTTTATCTATCCACATCTGCTTTCTATTTAGCTTCCATTACCCACATTCATGCTGTTCTATAGGACACTACTCAGCTGCTAATTCCAGCTGCACCCACCCTGTGTAACTGAACAAACAAGCCAGTTCACATTCACATTCCTCATTCACAAGCTCTCTGCCAAAGATGTCCACACTACAGGTTGTGCTCCTTTTAGTGTCCCAGTGAGCTGAGCTCACCTGCCCAGTGCTGTCATAACCTTTAATGTGCTGTCATAACCTTCCTAATGAGTGAACTCTTTAGATCACTCATTAGGAATGATCTAAAGAGCTTCTGCAAGAAGGCAGTTGAGGTGAAGGAGGGCAAAAAGAAAAGATGTGCACAGTTGTCATCAGCCAGTGAATATTTATATATTCATATATGTAATAATTACAGTATTAGAAGAGAGTATAGTATTAGAAGAGAGAGTAAGTGTCATATTAGAATTTCACACCGTAGCAAACGTCTTAAGCAAGAATATTTAAAAAAAATAGTATGACTATTTTTAAAACACTATGTTCAGACATAATAAGCTGTGTTGTATCAAGATAATTTTACAAAATAATATTCTGGATAACCCCTCTGTGAGTTTGTTTTGTTTTACTGATGTATGACTGAAAATAATCTTGATTATCATTTTTTTAGATTCCTCCCTGTCAGCTCTAGACGGTGGAGTCCGGCTGTCAGGAGGAGAGAGTCACTGTGATGGCCGGGTGGAGGTTCACTACAACAGCACCTGGGGGAGACTCCTCCAGCACTCCTGGGGCTACAGAGAGGCCTCTGTGGTCTGCAGACAGCTGGGCTGTGGATCTGTAGTGGAAATGTATTTCCCCTCTGTATATGGGACAGGCGATAGTGCTGTGTGTCTGACAGGTATTCAGTGCTCTGTAGTACAAGTCTATAACTCCTCTCTGTATGGGACAGTGACAGTGTTGTGTGTCTGACAACTATTCAGTGCTCTGTAGTACAAGCCTATAACTCCTCTCTGTATGGGACAGTGACAGTGCTGTGTGTCTGACAGGTATTCAGTGCTCTGTAGTACAAGTCTATAACTCCTCTCTGTATGGGACACTGACAGTACTGTGTGTCTGACAGGTATTCAGTGCTCTGTAGGACAAGTCTATAACTCCTCTCTGTATGGGACAGTGACAGTACTGTGTGTCTGACAGGTATTCAGTGCTCTATAGTACAAGTCTATAAAACCTCTCTGTATGGGACAGTGACAGCCCTGTGTATCTGACAGGTATTCAGTGCTCTGGGGATGAGACTCATCTGGTGAACTGCAGTTCTCCACAGAAAGTCAACTGTAGTGATGGACAAGAAGTGTCCCTGCTTTGCTCAGGTAGGAGCCATTTGGTCTATTTGATCTTTTTTTATGAGTTTAACTAAATACATATATTTTGATACCTGTTGCACTGACCTGGTAGAAGGATACTGGAGCCAAGAGCTCTGAGTAAAGCAGGCTGAGCAGACAGACAAAAGTTAAAATAAATGTGGGCAGAATTAAACAATTCACTTTCACTACCGAAACACTCAGGTCCTTCTGTAAAAACATTCCTGGAGAGATTGTCTCAGGTTGACTTCTTTGGCATCTGTTACTCTCTTCAGTGAGAATCACAGTTCTCACTCCGGCTTCAGCTTACATCTTGCCCTCTTTTTAAAAAGAATTACAAAGTCACCTCAAACCCTAAACATCTCCTATAAAGACCCTTCTTTCTTTCCAAAACCCAGTCAACAAACCTATTCTACAAAATAATATATTTAGTACAAGAGCTCCGTACGTTCCCAGTCCTAGTCTTATGATTTCTACTCTCCCGGCAATTCAACTCTTCACTTGTCCTCGACTACGACTCCGCCTCCCGTTTTTGTACCTTCTGCTCTCGGAACCTTCCCGGCTTTTTGACCTCCTAGCTTTTGTCCAAGACCATGTCTTCGTCCCTCATTTTGGCACTGAACCACAGATACCTGAATTGCCACGCACAGGGTCCTACCTCCCCTAGCCTGGTGTTACGTGACACAGTCACTGTGACACAGTCACTGTGCTGCTAAACTCTCCAGAATCTCTTCCTTCTTATAGTCACTGTGCTAGTAGATTATCTACTATCTCATACAGTCTGAAATGATATTAGATTTTCTGTGTTCCACCTCCTGTGTGTCCCCAGTTTCTAGTTCACAGGAAGATGGACTAGCAATCCAGTCAAACAGGTTAAAGTAAATTTCAATGTCTGACACATTTTGAGTATGTGCAGTATAAATATACAAAATATCCTGTAAACATGGTAATGATACTTTTCTCTCTCTCCGCAGGCAGTGCTGATGTGAGGCTGGCTAATGGTGCCAGTCCCTGTGAGGGGACAGTGGAGATTCACTATAAAGGAGAGTGGGGGGCAGTTCGCAGTATTATCTGGGATCTGGATGATGCTACAGTGGTGTGCAGACAGCTAGGCTGTGGATCTGCTATTTCAGCACCAGGAAGATCTCACTTCGGACCAGGATCTGGATCAGTCCTGCTAGGCTTGGTCTCCTGCAGAGGTTCAGAGTCTGCGCTGAGGCACTGCAGAACAACTGAAGTGAAACACTATGGCGCTTCCCATGACTCTGATGCTGGAGTGATCTGTTCAGGTAGGAGACATAGAATCTTTTCATCTTTTCAGCCTCCAGCACTGAGGACAATTAAAACTCCTTCACTGATCTAGAGTCCATCATCATGATCCATCTGTCCATCATCCCATTCCCACTGCTCCTGTCCTGCTGAGACCTGCTCACTGAGAACACTCCACACTGTCACTGTGTGCCTTTATTTATAAATCCAAACCATATAAATTATCAACCAGCTCTCACTAACTTTTTCCCTACAGTTATTCCTCCTGCTCTCTTACTGTCTACTATTAGCTAGGAATATTCTTAATAAACATAAAAATAAATCCTTTAAAACACAAATCATATAGTATTTATAAATATAAGCAATAAATATATGTCATACATAAATTATAATTTACTGATAATTATATTCTATAACTATATGAAGGATAAAGTGTAAATTCAGCACATGACTCTTCAGTTTGGGAAAACTCATTTTTCTCATTCATGTGTTTGTACAGCAGGATAACTGGAAGTGTCTGAGACTATCTGAGCATGTAGTTCACCTTGTCTTCCCTGGACATTGGGTGTTGGTCAGTTTAAACAGCCAGACTGTGGTCAGTGAGTCTATATTTAGTTATCTGTCTGCCCTTACTGTTTAAACACTGGAGAGGCTAGTGTATGCTGGGGTTCTGGTGTGCTGTGGGGTGAATTGCCTTCTCTCCAGGTGTCAGTGGATCTGGTCAATATCAGGTGTGTTTTAATGGTGTTTCAGTGTCAGTGATCTGGCCAGTTTAAGGTGTGTTTTAATGTGTTTTCATGATATTTTGGACTCAGTGTTCTAGAGCTTGGTGCTACAGTGTGTTCTGTGTTCAGGTGCTGTATCAGCTGGCCAAAGGGCAGACTTTTGGTGGTTGAGTAACTGTCAGTCTGATACAAATGAGCCCAGAATTGATTTGTGCAATGAGCTCAAATCAATTCTATATTTATACTTATATACAACTGAATTGTATATAAGTATAAATGAACAAGATCAAGTTCTGTTGGCTCAGTCCAGTTGTTCAATGATTTTGCTATTGAAGATTGGACGTCTAACCTCTTACCTCCTCTGTCATATTGGAAAATAGGTTGGGTTATACTGAACCATACTCATGATGATGAATTAAAGTTTAAAGATTGGCACTTAAAGAGCCTTTAAAGGCCTCTATGGGTATCTGATGTTCCTGAATTTTCTTGCAATGAACTATAGCCAGGAGCTGACTGCTAGACCCTGGTGTGTGTGAATAGTGCTGAATTAAATTACAGTGTGTCTTTCACTGAGATCTGCTTTCATGTGAAGAAACACAATCCAGGTCATGTCCACATTGTCTGTCAGTGCCCAGGTCAGTCAGTCCTGCTCCATCACTGCTGGGCTGTGACAGTCCTGGTCTTGTCCAGAGTGTCTGTCAGTGCCCAGGTTAGACAGTCCTGCTCCAGCAGAACCAGGCTGTGACAGTCTTGGTCTTTTCTAGAGTGCATGTAAGGGGTCAGACTGGTCAAGGACAGTGAGCTGTTTCTTTGTTCTGATATCCCTGCTCATTGAGGTGTCACACTGGTTAGTGACAGTGATCTCTGTTATTGTTCTGATATTCCAGCTCATCGAGCTGGTCAGGGACAGTGATCTCTGTTATTGTTCTGATATTCCAGCTCATCGAGGGGTCAGGTTGGTTGAAGGCAATAATCTCTGCTCTGGAAGAGTGGAAGTGCAGCACGGAGAGACCTGGGGCTCAGTGTGTGACTCTGACTTTGACTGGCAGGACGCAGAAGTTGTCTGTCGACAGCTGGGCTGTGGGATTCCCTCACAGGTGCTGAAGGGGGCTCATTTTGGGAAAGGGGGGAGACAGGTCTGGACAGAGGAATTCCAGTGCCAGGGCAACGAATCTCAGATTTTCTCCTGTCCAAAGTCATCCACAAAATCACAGAACTGCACGCATGAGAACAACGTGGGACTGGTATGTTTTGGTAAGAGCAGGATAATTGATTCCATTTATTTTTAATGTAGTTCCTAAGTGAAATAAGAGAAGTTTAGGAAAGACAGACAACACTCAACTCCTGCCAGTCACCTGCTCACTGCAACATAAATCTGCAGCATGTCCTTCCCAGTAGTCTTTGCTCTATAACCCCTCCCCTGATTCAATGTCAATACAACAGCAGCAGCAGCCCTGTGTCTTTTGATACAGGGGCTCTGAGTGTCTCATCCAGTTTTTTTTTTTCTTGAAGTGTAAAATTAAGGCTGACTAATGGTAATTATATGTAAAACGGTTTAGATTTGTTCTCTAAAAGAAAAACAGAAATAACAAATATAACTTAGACCTGCTCTGTTCTGCCCTTGAATTCACACAGCTTTTTAATTAGTAAATAGTTGAATAAGCCTCATTCATCAGTGTTAGTATAACTCTGTCTGAGTCAGTACTGTGGATTTAATCAGTGAAGAGCTCTAGAGTTCCATTCATCAGTGATGTTATGTTGAGGGTTTACTGTATACTTGAAGGTGAGTTGAGGATAACTGCTAGATGTTGCAGGATATTGTTGTGTTATGACACTGTGTCTGCTCTCTCTCCCCTTGTCCTGTCTGCAGGATACACAGGGTACAAGCTGGTTAATGGCTCAGATTCCTGCTCTGGCCGAGTGGAGTTACAGTGGCTCTTCAGCGACTGGGGGACAGTGTGTGACCAATACTGGGACCTGAGAGATGCCAGTGTTCTCTGCCAGCAGCTGGGCTGTGGGGAGGCTGTAGCAGCACCAGGACAGGCCTGGTTTGGACAGGGCAGTGGACCAGTAAGGGCTGATGTGTTTGAGTGCCGGGGCAATGAGAGTCGTCTCTCACACTGTGCTGTCTCTTCATGGGGCAGAGCAGGGTGCTCTCATGGACAGGACGCAGCAGTCATCTGCTCTGGTGAGAATCAAGTTTTTAAAAATCATGTGTTTACACACAGCAGCACACTGTCTTCATGACTGACCAAATAACTGCTCTGTTACATACAGCCAGTAAAATGATAGAGATGCCCAAATGTTATTTGTTAATGCATTTCAGTGTATTTTCACTAAAAATACAGAATGTTTTTTGTTATTCACATCACCGATGAAAGAATGTCCTGGAACTCAGTATACTGTAATTATATTATATTATATTATATTATATTATATTATATGTAATTGCCTGATATCTGTAATAATCCATTAATTAACCCAGAGCACAAGTAAGCAGGGTACTGCACAAAAGAGAAAGTGAGAATCCGGAGCTCAAGGTTAATAGAAGTAATTTTTGTGCCACACACACAACTGACACGACACTCCACTGGTGAAAGATCAATCCTGTGGACAGTAATGAGCTCCTTCCTTCTCTTTTACAGACTCGAAAAGTAGCAACGATTCACTTGGAAATGGTAAAGTGAGAATGATGACTCATTTTGTCATTAGTCAGTTCTGTTTTATTGTAGTTTCATTGCTGGTGTTAAATTGCTCCTCTCACACACAGCTCACACTCCACTTTCTCTCTCTGTGTGTTTGATAGGTATCCCATCTTCCTCTGTTCCTTCCTCAGTAACACCAGGTATGAACCGGTCCTTGTTCTGTATCTCCAGGGCTCTCAGTGTGTGTTGGCATCTCTGTTACTCATCTCAGACTGTGGCTTTGTGAGGCAGCATTTGTGTGTGGAGGTTTTCAACACTGTTCCACTCAACCTCTCTAACACACACAGTCAGGCAGCAGGACATAAAAGCTGCTTGCACTGCATCTGCTGTCCCTTAGCTGATGTTCAGCAAATTATCTCCCACTAGAGGTCACAGTGATCTCTTAGATCTACTGCATTGACCTCTGACTCTCTGCTCCTAGACCAGCACTCCCTCAGGCTAGTTGGAGGAGGAAGCGACTGTGCTGGGAGGCTAGAGGTTTATCACAATGGATCCTGGGGGACAGTCTGCGATGACTCCTGGGACCTGGCAGACTCTCAGGTGGTGTGCAGGCAGCTCCAGTGTGGGGCGGCCCTCAGTGCCCCAGTGCCGGCCTCCTTCAGCCAGGGAACTGGACCCATCTGGCTGGACAAGTTGGGCTGTCTGGGGAACGAGTCATCTCTGTGGGAGTGTCCCTCAGCAGGGTGGGGACAGCATGAGTGTGGACACAAGGAGGACGTGGGAGTGGTGTGTTCAGGTACAGGTCTCCAATCACACCAAGACTGTATTCATACAACAGCGTGTTTGGTGCCAGGAGCAAGTACAGTATCCCCAGTTCAAGACAAGAGCAGGGACAGTAATGTGAAAACAAATTGTTGTTGTTTTGCACATTGCCTGTTGCTGTTTTTGCATACAGCCTGTTGTCTCTGTCTTTCTTTTATTACACAATTGTACGGTTGTTTTTTTTGTACTCCGTATTGTCTGAGAGCTAGCTAAACAGCATTCCGTTATACCATATACCTGTATATAAGTATAATGACAATAAACTTGAACTTGAATTTGAAATAGTATTGTAATTGTAATTGTATTTGTAATGGGGTGCTTAATAATAATTAATAATAATAATAATAATTGCTTGCACTTATATAACTTTTTTCTGGACACTTCACTCAAAGCGCTTTACGGGTAATGGGGACTCCCCTCCACCATCACCAATGTGCAGCATCCACCTGGATGATGCAAGTCTTAACATAATCAAAAGATTCTCAATTTTGGATTGTAATTTACAGAAAATTTACAAACTGATGTTGGCACTAATTTTAACAAATATCACCATTGCATTGTTTTTTATTGAAAAACAACATTCCATTACATTACATTAATATGATTTTGGGAAAAAAAGATTATGATATCCTAATGTCACAGTAGTTCGCAGACACACTGTTTCTATCTGAGGTCTTTAATCCAGAAAGTCTGTGTCAGTTCAGAGCAGGGTTCTCTCAGTCTGTCCACTTGTGTGTCCCCAGAGTTCAAAGAGCTGAGACTGGCTGAGGGCTGTTCTGGTCAGCTGGAGGTGTTCTACAATGGCACCTGGGGCAACGTGTGCTCAAATAGCATGAGTGAGGACACAGTGAGTCTGATCTGTCAGGAGCTGAACTGTGGGAAGAGTGGGCGTGTCGTCGATTCAGCCCCCAGACGGGACTCCGCTCCTCACTGGCTTGATGAATTTAAATGTCGCCCTCACGACTCCACGCTATGGCACTGCCCCTCCTCTGCCTGGAATCAGAACCAGTGCACAGACTCTGAAGTGGCTCTGATCACTTGCTCAGGTAAGAACTCCATCTTCCACCTGTCTGAGGGTCGTCAGGGGCTGGATGTGTGTGTATATGAAGAAGAGGGTGAAGGGGAAGGAGATCATGACTGACAAATGAAATAGACAGCCCAGTGTTACACTGTATTTGACCACACCCTGTGTTGGACAGTAAGACTCCTGTCTTACTGAAGGTCAGAATTATGGTGGGATGGCCCAGAAGCTAATTTGACATAAATCTGTCTTCAGGTGGGGAAAACATTGACATCTAAACACGTCAATGATTGATTTGTTTCATAAACACTACTCCTAGTAGCTTTTATTGCAATCTAAAAATGATGTGTGTGACTAACATGCTTTTCATTATTATCAGAAAAAACAGGGGAAAGAGATCATGACTAGATTACAGACAGCCCAGTGTTTCACTGTATTTGACCACAGTCTGTTGTGGACAGTAAAATTGTGAAGGTTAGGATTATGATGGGATGGCCCAGAAGCTAATTTAACATAAATCTGCACAAAACAGGGGGGGAAACATTGGCACCTAAACACCTAAACACATCAACAATTGATTAGTTTCACAAAAACTGTACCTAGTGGCTCTTATTACAATCTAAAAATGATGTTTGAGACTAACATGCTTGTCATTATTATCATTATTATCAAAGACAAAAACAAATACAATATTTTGAGTTTCAAGGGAATTTTAAATGTCTTAATTGAAGAGAAAGTAATGTTCGATCTGTACACAACAGGTAGCGGTTGCCAAAGAGCACTAGTTGTAAAAGTGTAAAAGTGATTTAATATTGTTTATCCCTAGCAAATAATGTTCTGTATTTGTGGTGTTTATCTTGAGTCACACAATATCTGTTTAGCCTTGCCCATTACTGATGTAGCAGCAAGGCTTATTAAAAATACAGGAATTAAGTTTGCTGCTCCCTTGCCTGATAAGGAACAACTCCAAAGGCTGAGACACATCAACCACCCTAACAAATGGTCATCTCTGGCACCTTACTGTCTGTGAGATTCCAAGGGAGTCTCATCCAAAGTTGTTTACAACTCTAAGGTCAGAGTGCATTGTTACTCATCATCAGCTAATCAGGACCTGGTAGGGCAGGTTAACCCCACGTGGGTCTCTGATGCCCATGAAACTTTCATCCAATGAACGACTGTAGTTCCTCCAGGTAAAACAAGCAGCACAGGGCTTCCTCAGCGAGCCTTCTGGACATTCTCAGACTCAGCTCCTCCTGGAAATTCTCAGACTCGGCTCTGACCACCACGTAACGGCCAGTGTGTCCGAGTGCAGGACTTTCCTTTGTTCTAAGAGTCGAGAACAGAGGTTGCCAACGCATAACCAAAGGATCCACCCAAGGTTAGCCCAGCAGCAAGGCTCGTGAACCCACTGCGAAAGCTCACCTGATCAACAAGTGAACTACGGTCGGAACTGTGGACAGCTGAATCAGTATTCAGAACTAGGGCTACATCAGGAACAAACCGGTCTTCTTCCTGTCTAAAGAGTGTGACCTTCTTGGACCTGCAGTCACTTTTCTTCTGTGCACAAACTCGCTAGTTCAGGCAACACTAACTAGCCGGTCTTCGGAGAGCATCAGCAGTGCACCGCAGCAGAAATCTCTCCCTCCTTATCTGTCACGCCCTCTGCAGCCAGAGGGCGCTCCTTCTCTGTCCTGTCCCTAGTTTCCGGTCTGCTGTCCTTCCTGTCCCTCTCTTTCCTTTGGGCTATATATTTCCGGGTCTTGCACTCTGTCCTCGCTCAGCATTGACGTTCGGATGTCCTGAGACCCGCCTAGCACCAGGGCGCCCCACGTCCGCTCCCTGAGGGCATAGGTTTCTATACGGCATTCCTGAACACTTTGCACTGTCTTAGCCCGTTTCGCCGCTACGCATATGGGTCTTTTTCCGCTCTCCTGCTCCCCACGGTTAGTCCCTTTTGACCTCCGTGACATTATCCTTCTCTCATGTCGAACCAGCACTGCCTGGCACCGGGCCAGAGAGCACCGATTGGACACAGCAACAAAGCCTGACACTGCTTCTTTGTGTCTGCAGGAGATCTGAATCCACACAGATTGGATCGGTATTCAACTTCACTGCATTACAGCTCGATAATTCAATTGTTATCCTAACCAGTTGATATAAATTTAATTCCTAAGAGTTATGTACTTGTTTGAGTATCTAGTGTAGAATTTGTAACCAAGTTCATTTACTAAACGGTCTAAATGAATGATATACTGAATGTATGTCCCTCTTGGTTTGTAACTCTTCGTGATTGAATATACCTTTTGTATTCTGCTAACCCTCACTATAAGATCTGTTATATTTATTTGCACATTTTATGCATTAATAAATATATTCTCATGTAATAGTATGTAAACCGTGCGTGTGCGTTGTTTGAGTTATCCCGCAAGGTTGATTCTAATAGCCATCAAAGAATCATTTTGTGACTTACTGCTACAATTAATAATTGTCCCAGTAAATACACAAAACCCCTACATTTATTGGTGCCTCGTGAGAGGATGCCTACACTGATTAGAATATTTCCCACTTCTGAGACTGAACAATCTGCTAAATAGGAAATAAGGTGAGCTGTCACTTGTCAAAAGTGATGAATGTTAGTTTTATCAGACCCCTGAACAGAGTTTAGTGTTTCTAATCCCTAATCCCACAGTGTGTAAAACATTAAATCCAGTGGTTTACCAAGTGGTATGCATGCAAGTGTCTTACAAATGTATTCAGACCTTCACACAGTTTCCATATTTTGTAGCTTTACAGCTGGCAGTCACAGCATTTTCAAGTTGCAATTAATATTTGTTATATACACAATCCATACATTAAAAATTAAAGTAAATAAATATCTAATACAAAAGAAAAAAGAAGACGTAATGACTCCACGAGTACTTATTCCTGCAGCTAACATATTCTGACATGATACTCATTAATGTCAGAATGTCCAGTATAAAAGTTATTAATCTGAAATTAACAGGGTTTTCCTTCTTTTAGATGAAGAGAAGAATTCTTTTAAATCCTGTTCCACAGCCTCAGGCCAGGAAACATGTTCAAGTGAGTTTACAAAATGTGTCTGTATGTTGATAAAATAATTCAATTCTTAAATTTTATTTCACAAATAACAAATACAGTCAGTGCACTGAATTAGACAGTAGGCTAGCTGTATTTTGTTTTGATGTTTATTAAATGTGTCAAACCAGGAAGGAGGAACATAGAATGGAACACAGGCTGGTGGAGTTTGTGTCTCTGTGTCTGTTAATCAGGTTTATTTAGTTCCCTAGACTATTGGCCATTCAGGCTGGTTGGAGGAGGAGGTGTTCTTCAATTTTGTTTCACAAATAACAAATAGTCTGTGCACAAACCAGACAGTAGCCGAGATGTATTTTGCTTTGATGTGGATAAGATGTGTCAAACCAATCTCTAGACTACTGGCCCCTCAGGCTGATGAGGTTTGTGTCTCTGTCTGTTAATCAGTTTTATTTTGTTCACTAGACCAGTGGCCCCTCAGGCTGGTCGGAGGAGGAGGTGCCTGCTCTGGGAGGGTGGAGGTTTATCACAATAGCTCCTGGGGGACAGTCTGTGACGACTCCTGGGACCTGCAAGATGCCCAGGTGGTCTGCAGACAGCTGGGCTGTGGAGACGCAGTGAGCGCAGTGGGAAACGGATCATTCGGACCAGGAAACAGCACCATCTGGCTGGATGAGGTGAACTGCAGGGGCAGTGAGCTCCACTTGTGGGATTGCTGGCACCCTCCCCTGGGACAGAGCGACTGTCGGCACAAGGAGGACGCTGGGGTCATCTGTACAGGTGAGTGGGAGCTGCTGGAGGCCCCAGGGTATTTGGGGCTGCTCTCAGTACAGGAATACAAATGTAAATAATAATGAAGATGCAAATACAAATTCTGCCTATTAGAAAAACAATTAGTATGAGCCCTTGTGGCCATTAAATACTCTATATTAGTGCAGTGTGTGTTTGTCTTGGCTCATCATCTCTCTTTCATACTCTCTGAATCTCGACCCATCCCTTTTCTTTTTTTTTCAGGTTGGGAATCTCAAAGCCATCCAGTGAGAACAGGTAATGCAGTTAACAGAAGGGAATAAAATACATTTTGGTTTGTCTAAATGATGCTGCTGGCAGATTGCATGATTTTCAGAAGTACTGCTCTCTCTGTGAACTGTAGCCTCTCTGTTTAATTTTTGTCAAGAAATACAGAAGAATTGTTGTGAATCTTGTCATCAAAAAACATTTTATCTTCTATTATAGCTCTTCCTACTTCCACCAGCACTTCTTCAGTGAAAACAGGTAAATCCCCAGTTTCTAATCTCTGTCCAGATTAGATCACTACTGAGATTGAAGATTAAGACACAGAAGATCATTTTCTGATCTGTGTCCCTCTCCCTCAGGCACCACCAGGACAACACCCCAGACACAGCTTCTGGGAGGCCTCTCCGTCTCGCTCCCGGTCCTCCTGCCACTGGGGGCTCTGCTTTTTGTGATGTTGGCCCTGTTAGTGTGGCAGCTGATCCACAACAGGAAGCTGAGGAAAGGTAGGGAGGGAACTAGTGACCTCTGGTGGTCACTACTATCACTCACATGAAACTGATATGTGGACTTTACTCTAAGATCGAGATCTGCAGAAATTTGCAGATGTGAAGAATTATAATATTTATGTGGACAGATGCCCAAGACAAAGTTTAGCACTGAACTGAATACCTTCTATTCCCCTCACTGCATGTTAATCCTGAGTGTTTGTTTCCAAACACAGCCCTATCTAAGGGAGCACACACCCCCTATCATGATGCTGTCTACGAGCTAATAGAGTACAAACTGGCCAGAGAGGGAACCTACAACATCTCAGGGAGAGGTGAGTGGAGAGAGTGTTCAGGTGTGATTGGCCTTCACCCTCTGAGGAGGATCTGAAGACTTACACTTGTAGAATATCTCACCACACTGGTTTCAGATAGTAGTTCTTTCTCAAGAGGTATGTCAACATGAGTAAAGAAAATCAGCACAGCACTGTGCCTGATCTAAAAACAAACTCTGTGTTACTTTTCACACGCTGGCTTCTCACACAGTGGGAACAGCCAGTAGAGGACAGTGAGGCTGCTGTCTGACTGCAGGTATTATTGATCTGTCCTCCTGTTCACAGGGAGATTCCTCTCTGACGAGCTGCCCTCTGGATACAATGATGTGGAGGATAGTGAGGGAGACCCAGTACCAGGTGAGGGGAGATGGAGTCAGGGGGATCAGTGTGGGAGTGGGGCATCTGCAGTCCAGTACTCACTCTCATCCCAAACCAGGCTGAAATCTAGAGAACTTGTGTAGAAAATCCTGAATCTTACAAATATAACCTCTGGTGTTTGACACCTTATTAACTCTGCTCTTCAGTGTTGCCTAATGCTGGCCTGATCTTAACAGATTACAGAGGCTAAGACAAAACAAAACTAGACTTTATCAGTAGAGGGAGAGGATACCTTTAAAGAATAGTTAGGCTGCAGCTCTAACTAGTGTTGATGCAACAGTTACTGTTTCCCTCAGGAGCAGAAATCAGGATCGTTGTCCCACTATGATGATTGGGAAACTAAAGGCAATAGACACTGCCTTTCAGATGAGATATTAACACCAGCATCCTGACCTAATTATTAAAGATTCTGTTGATTGCTGTTTATAAGACTCACCCTGGAGTTTTGCCTTACTTTTATCTCACAAAGCATTTAGAATTGCACTTTACTATAACTACATAGAAAACATATTTTACTTACTTTGCAGTTCATATGAACATCAGTTTGTTATTAATGTTAAAAGTGATTGCAGCACTGTGGTTAAGTGAGTCAGAGTCCTGAAGTGTATATTCTCTGTGTCTCTGTGTGGTTCAGGAGACTCGATAACGTCTCTGAAAGAAGAGATCCCAGAGCACTATGATGATGCTGTAACTGTACCTCAGAGACCAGACGCTTTGTCAGGTTGGTTATTTCAGTCCAGTCCCAAAGAGAAACCCTGCACCAATCCCAGTGAGTCTGACTTTCTACTCTCCCTTTTATCTCAGCCTCTGAATACTGGGTTTTCAGTTACTCCGCAAGAGTCACATTAAACTGACTCTCTATGGTCTCAGCTCTGCGCTATCAGTCTGGGTCACTGTGCTGCCAGTGTCCAGCTCCTCTTCAGTATCTCATAGGTTTCACATCTTCACCCCGCCCAAATAAGTTAAAATCTAGGAGTAGTTTTATATTTATTATGGAAGTGAATAGGATTAGAAATCAGGTTCCCTGATCTCCCGTATTTAGTCTAGAATTTTAATTCTAGTGTGATGTTCAGTTAATCAGTGTATTCTGAGGAGCTCCAGGAGTCCTGTGCTCTAGATGAGATGTGTTCTGCTGTGTGACAGTGAAGCTGTGCTCTGTGTGCTTTAGGAGAGCTGATGTCCTCTGTGAAAGAAGAGGCCCCAGAGTACTATGATGATGCTGTAACTATACCTCACAGTCCAGATGCCTTGTCAGGTGGGTTATTTCAGTCCAATCCTACAGAGAATTCCTGCACTAATCCCAGTGAGTCTGACTCTCTTTACTCTCTCTTTGCACTGCACAGAACATCACACTGAGTATGGATTATTCTCTGGGTTGTTCTGCTGCCAGTGTCCAGCTCTTCTTCAGATATTTAACAATGATTCACACCATTGCTTTTTGTTCTGATACAGGCTACTCTGTTGTCATTCACCATTTTAATTTAAACAAAATAGAGCTATGTGAAATTTATTATATAACCATGTTCCCAGGTCTCCAACTACTTATTAACATTGACATATTTAGACAATTTCCGCCTGGAATTTCCTCCCCCTAAAACATTTGTTATATCTCTGCAGCAGAACATAGCAGATCTAAAATTGAAGCTAACCCCCTTGGCTTTGAGTGTGAATAGTCAAATTTCTTATATTTCTTAATGTGTCCACTCAGCAGACAAACATATGAAAAAAAAACCTCCTTCTCTGTCCTGTCCCTAGTTTCCTGCCTGCTGTCCTTCCGGTCCCTCTCTTTCCCTTGGGCTATATATTTCCGGGTCTTGCACTCTGCCCTCGCTCAGCATTGATGTTTGGATGTCCTGAGACCCGCCTAGCACCAGGGCGCCCCACGTCCGCTCCTTGAGGGCATAGGTTTCTATACAGCATTCCTGAACTCTTTGCACTATCGAGCCCGGGCCTTTTTCCCGTCTCGCTGCTACGCATATGGGTCTTTTTCCGCTCTCCTGCTCCCCACGGTTAGTCCCTTCGGACATCCGTGACAGAATACTTAGCCACCTTCTGACCCCGCGAGCGGCGCTTTTTGTCTTGCCGCAGTTTTTTTTTTCTCTTGCTCTGGGCTATTTTTTTTTTGTTTATTATTAGTCGGTTCCTCTATTCTAATCGCTGGATATCACTCCGATCTTCCGTGCCTGTGAGCTGGTCCTGCACCTGGCTTTCCTCGGGTAGATCACTCCGATATCAGTGATTGAATGTTGAGCTGGCTCTCCCATTCTGATTGCTGGATATCACTCCGGGCATCCGTGTCTGTGAGCGGACTGCGGTCTGGCTTTCCTCGGGTTGTCCACTCCGATATCAGCATCAGCTTGGTGAGTTCTGCCGTTCCTCCATTCTTTTCGCTGGATATCACTCCGGGAATCTGTGTCTGTGAGCGACTACGGTCTGGCTTTCCTCAGATTGTCCACTCCTATATCAGCGTTAGAATGTGAACGTGCCCATTGCCCAGTCTGCGGTATTTTTCCCCGGGGTTTTTTGTTGTTTTTTCTTGTTTTTTGCCTTTTGTTTTGATTTTTTTTCTTCCTGGTTTCCCTTCCTTTTTGGTCCCCCCTGCTATCTGTTTTTTGTGGTTTGTCTCCCTGGTCTTTCCCAGGATTTGTCTGTTGTGTTTGTGCTTGTGTACTTTTTTGTTTTAAGTCTCCGGAGCTCTACTCGACCCCCTTCCTCCACCCAATAAAGGTTTTTACCCCGGAGGAGGGGGTAGCTCCCAGCCGTGGACTCCCGCAGGTTTCTTTTCAGTTAAATGAGGTTTTTCCTCCCCCCAGTGCTGTGCAGCTTATTTATTTGTATGGGCGTCAGGAGCCGCCCATGAAGGGGGGGGTACTGTCACGCCCTCTGCAGCCAGAGGGTGCTCCTTCTCTGTCCTGTCCCTAGTTTCCTGCCTGCTGTCCTTCCGGTCCCTCTCTTTCCCTTGGGCTATATATTTCCGGGTCTTGCACTCTGCCCTCGCTCAGGTGGTGATATTGGAGAATACGTGCATGTGAGAAAATTTGTGGAGTGGTTTCAAACAAACATTGTTTATCTCGCATTTATCTTAATAATATAAAGTGTCATCTGGGGAGACAGGAGTGCCCCTCGGTTACCGTGATCCGGACTAACAGGTTAAATCTGATTTGTAACAGTGAACCTGTCTCTGTGTGGTTCAGGAGAGATGTGCTCTGTGAAAGAAGAGGCTCCAGAGCACTATGATGATGCTGTAACTTCGCCCCAGAGCCCAGACACTGTGACAGGTGAGTTATTATAAATAAGACTTATGAGTATGCCCTGTATCAGCCTGCACTAACCTTTGTCATTAGAAATTAGTTACAACCTAATTTCACACCAGCAAATAAACACTAACTGGAAGAGAAGAGCTCTCTTACAGGCCAGTTTGTGTCAGAATGACAGAGCCATTACTGACCTGCTCTTCGTTTCACAGGGAGACTCCTCTCTGACGAGACACCCTCTGGATACAGTGATGTGGGGGACAGTGAGGGAGGCACCACTTTAGGTAAAGGGGCTACAGCCAGTGTGGGTGATGTAGTTCAGGGATGGGAAGATAACCCCCAGTAATCCATCTCTGTGCCACTCTCATCCAAGACAAGGGGGCTTCAGGCATTTTTCAGTAGTAGTGGCTTCACTCTGCTCTGTCCCGCAGGGATCAATATTAGCCAATACAGGCTGAGAGACTGTACTGCTACAGTGTCAGATCTCATAGATCAGAGTCTCTTTGAAACCTACCTACTGTCACACCTAGCCAATCAGATGATTTAAATTGATCAGCAGCCAATCAATTCTGAGAGAGTGAGGTCTGGGCAGAACAAAGCTTCAGAATCCCCAAGACCAGGAAGAAATACTGCAGGGAGAAATAATAAATCCAGAAAATACTGTCAAAGTATTTCCTCACTGTATTTAGAGAATTAGTACTTCATGAGCATAAGTCAAATCTGCACTAAATCATCAATTCTTCCTAATTTTATATGGAAAATTACTAACTTACTTCAAGGCTTTTGACTACAATATTGTAACAACTATTCTGTTTACTCCAACCATTACTCCACTAACAGCCATTTGTATCACTGTAGATCATGTCATGCTTCTATCAATAAATTGTATATTATTTAGATTGGTTCATAAAATCAGCAAATACTCTCACAATGTACTGTTCCAATCTCTGATTATTACAACAACTTAAAACATCCATTCACTATACTATTGTGACTATGGAAGTGTTTTCAAAAATCTAGATACGCATGGCTATTGTCAACATTTCCAATTCTCAGGGCCTTCAAAGTAAGGAGATGTATGCTAAGATGTAGGGATGTGTGATTCAGTGATCAAAGCAACCATAACGTTTACCTCAATTTACTTTAGTTGTTTCTAGAAACTTTAATTGTTCTGAGATTCCCTTGGCTAAAAACAGCCTCTCCTGGCCAGTGGGAACATTTTTAGAACAGGGAGATAGATTGCCATTCATTTTGTAACATCCAGGTTCACAAAGAGAGAAATGTAACTGTAGGTCGTATTCTGTATTCAGCAGCTTTATCTCTTCAGCGGGGACAGGCAGAGGACAGCTGATGGACAGGAATGACTCTATATCAACTAAAATATCTGTGTCTCTCGGTCAGGTGTCACCCACACTGGCCCTGGAGTGGACAGGGTCCTGCACACACTGCCCTCTGAAGAAGGAGCCCCTGCCCCTGACAGTACTAACTACGATGATGTTGGGGACGAGTTTCAGGGAGAGGATGGGTGCTGTGAGACTGACAGGGCTGTCTGAGAGAAGCTCCTCCTGCAGGTCTAGACACAGAAGAGCTTCACCAACAGAGTCACACAGTCTTAGACCTGCTCTTAGCACTGAGACTGTCTGACATTGTCTGTGACCTGAGTCCACTTCACTCCACTGTTTCCACACTGAGACTGTCTGTGTCCTGAGTCCACTTCACTCCACTGTTTCCACACTGAGACAGTCTGTGTCCTGAGTCCACTTCACTCCACTGTTTCCACACTGAGACTGTCTGTGTCCTGAGTCCACTTCACTGTTTCCATACAGTCCTCAGTGTCTGTGTCTACAGCTTGTGTTTTACAAAACGGAGGCTTGAACATCCCATTTCTGCTCAGTCTTTCTTCTTTTTTAAAATTTGATGTTTCAGAAATTAGAAAAAAAACATTAATTGATGTATAATTCTGAATGTACCACTTTTGATTGTAACTGATTTGATTGTTATTAAAATTTTGCTCTGCAATAAAGTTTTTAAAACCATTTTTGTTATCTGCATGTAATTTCTAAAGTATGATTTTGTTACGAATTCCGCACGCACTCACACGGTCACGCATTCCACCCGCTCTAACAAACGCCTTCACATTCCCACGCACACCCACTTAAACAGATACTCACGCCGCAACTAATATTCCTATCGCCTTTCACTCCCGTTACTACTTTAACCCTCCTCTTTTCCCGCACTAAATCAGATTCTCTTTGGAGCTTCCTAGTGCGCGTACTCTTCTTCTTTTGGTTTGAACTCATTGTTGCTTCCTGGACTCTCACTTGTTTCTGACCTCATTTGTGCCTTTGCAATGTGGATTTGTTGTCTCAATTGTAGTGTTCCAGCCTGGTTTTTGACTTTTGCCCGCCCATCTACTTTTTGAGTATAAGGACTTGCGTTGTTGTAACATTTTCAATAAGGACTTCCTGCAACAGTGTGATTATATCATCAACCTGAGCACAGGGTTTTTATTTTTTAGCATAATGATTGCTAAAAGATATTAAAAGTATCAATAAAAAATAAGGAGTCTTTGACCACTTCATCAGCACAATGATAATATCAACCCCAGAGGAGGAGGAAATTTTAAATGTTTGTTATCAACTTATTTGTATAAGTTGATCCACACAAAGGACAAAAAAACACTGTAGACAAAATCAGGCACAATATGAGACAACCTGCCAGGAATTTAACACAGGGCTACAGCACTGAGTGGTAGCAATGTTAACCACTGTGCCACCTATAAAATAAACAAACTTTGCAAAACACTAGGAGATTGTGTAAAACAATATTATATATGCTTTCACTCTGGACCTTTATGAATGCGTTTAAGCTTTTGTCTGCTGGAAATATTATGCTGGCTGCTTTGGGGAACGGAAAGAGCAATTATTAACATAATACAATATATAACATATAAACACAATGGTAATGAAATATCCTTAAATGGCATGAGTTCTAAAATACTGATAGTTATTTTGTTTGAACAAGGTGTTTTCAGTCCTGTTACTGTGTTACAGATGTTTTCAGCACCAAAACCAAACAACAGCAGTTCAGTTTCCAGTTTCCAGTAAAGAATCTCACCGCTACATCACACAAATCTTTCCCACTTCAATCTGCATCTCTCCACTATATTCCCACCAGTGTGGAAGTTAAAGACACTATTTTTAAACGCACACACACTGACCTAACAGCACCAGTTAAGTGTCGGTTTTCTTCTTTTTTTTCTCCAGTCACTTCACGGGGAAGCAACACACAAGTGCAAGGGTTTCAATTCTTAGTAAAAAATGCTCTAAATACCTAATATGCTGCACAGTCCTCTTCCAAGATGACTTGAAAATCGGTGACTTGGACCTTTTTTGTCCACTTTCAGAAAGCCTGGAATTCAGATTAGAAAACAAAAAAAAAAACATCTCTAAATTCAACTTTTATGCTGCACAGAGAGCACTACCAGCCCTGCTGCTGGTCAGCTCAGTTGGTTAGTGTGGTCCCACTAATGCCAGGGTTGCTGGTTCAATCCCCATAGGGGCCAGGAGATTTCCTTATCCTCTGCCGACACTGTTTGATCTTTTCGTGGTGGAATCTGATGCAAAGATGCCATATACGTGTACTTCAGACGAAACGAGGGAGTTGCAGGTTAAAAGGAAAGTGCGAGGCAGCGGACTGCCGCTATTGCGCCCAGTGGGAGCAGCGTGAGGAGGCCTCCCACAGCCACGTCCCTGAACCTCGACATTGGGCAGGTGCTGCGCTGGAAGGTGGAGCTGAAAGGACACCAAGTCCGTGAAGGCGCTCTGTCTCAGCACTGTGCGCACTGTGGGAGGCCTTGGAGGTGAGGGAGGGGGTGCTGCGCCTGGGCTGGCGGGTGCCCTCCAGCGGCGAGTTAAGGTGGCAGTTTGTGGTGCCGCGGCCAGGAACTGCGCGCCCCGGTGGATTTGGCCGCTGGGAGAAGTGCTGGTACAGCCAGCAGGGACGGATTATGAGCGGGACCTGCAGCAGTGGATGCTGCAAGTACACAGCTTCGCTTGAAGCAGCCTGACTCAGGCGGGGGTACAGCAGAAGCGATACTACTGTATGATCTGCACTGCAGGGGGACCCCTCTTAGACCTGGGGACCTCATCTGGGTCTACAACCCACGGTACCGCAAGGGCCTCAGCCCGAAGCTGGTTCTGGCCTGGAAGGTACCCTGGGAGGTCCTAGAGGTCGTGGGGGAGGTCTGCTACTGTGTCTGGTTTGGGAAGCAGGGGAGGGTGGTGGACCTGCACCGAGACCACCTGGCACCCTTCAGGTCTCTCGAGGGGGCGCTGGAACCTGGAACAGGAGGACGCAAAGGAGCCTTGGGAGCAGCCAGGTCCAGATTTCACCGGGCCGGGGGGGGCTGAGGGGCCAGACCACCAGACTCCACCTCAACGCAGTGGATGCACTCGCTGGGTGCCACAAAGGCTGCAGGATTGTATGCTTGATGTAGACGGGCTATAATCATTAATAAGTCGATATTACCATGAATCTTTAATAATGACTAACAGCTCCAACTTCCAAGAAAATTATTTTCACCTGTAAAATTTTATCTTCGAATGGGTGGCAGGATAATTCATTTATAGACCTGTTACATCCTCAGTTAAAATATTTCCAAAATACAAAAGAGATTATTTGGAGAATTCAGAAGTAAAACAGACAGATTGCAGGCATTATTAGTTTAATGTAATGCAACAGGGTTCAGGTGGGCACCCTTGCCACATTAGGTCGGCCCCGCACCGCCGGGGGCTCGAACCCAGGACTCCCACATCGCTCAGCAGGGACCCAGACCGGTGAGCCAAAGGGAAACCTCTCTACAGCCCAGTAGCTGTAGTCCTGCTATCACAGGGAAGGGCGGCAACGTCACCGCTCTGGTAAGCCGGCTCTTACACAGTGCCTGTCGGCCATATGCGTTACATTAACATCTGATTGCGCCGCAGGGTCTCTGACACATCACTTTTCTTAAGTCAGGTTTTTTGGTTGAAGAATAAAATAAATGCTGGATTTGTTTTGCCAATTGGCAGTATGTCTTCTGTATTGATAAGGAAGATTTGTTTTTCATCTTTGCAAGTTGTATGAATTTCTTTAAAATTAATGAGTGCTTGCGTTAATCTAAACCAAGACAACTGCCCTTAGCAATGAACTCTGTACCATGAAACACAAAGAAAGGCTAGGATAGCATTCGGACCCACGATTTCCTGTCTACACCAAGAGAAAAAAATGAGAAATGGCTTTTATCTGGCACTTTTCATGTGCAAGGAGTTCAATGTGCTTGACATCTCCCGAGGGTGACAGACCTGTGGGTTATTTGCGAAACTGCCTTTCCCTCCATTCGAACATCAGCAAATGTTGTGTTAAGAAGAAATGAGTTAACATGGTATGTGATCTAATTTACCAGAGCAAATGTGTTTTTCTATTGGCATTGTAAACTCTTGTGAATGTGTGCATAGATACCGTTAGTGGTTTCAATATAAGACTATAAAATGTCTTCTTTGTGTTATTCTGTATTAATTTGTGAGAAGATAATAAAGTTCTGCATTCTGTTATGGCTATAACAGATAACTTTGTGCTTCAATTTTGAGAAAGAGTAACAATAAGAGACATTTTGCAAGTTACTTGAAGATCTAGATAAAAAAAAAACATGACGGTGAATGGAGGCATAAACAGGGCTCAAACCCTCAACAGACAAGTTATGAGACAGATGCCTTACCACTTGGCCATCATGCCATCATCTCTAGCTAGCAGCCAACTATACTATGTTGAATCAACGCGAGTAATATTATTGTTGTAATAGAGGAGCTAGAGAGGCACAATCGGTAGAGCTCGCAACCCTTAAGTTCAAGATCAGGGATTCAAGGGTCCTTGTGTTTGTGTCCTTTCTGATCCCTTTTAATAGGACAGTGCAGGCAGGACGTGATAGCGTACAGTGACCCCCAATGTCTTATGACTTTGCGGGATTCAGCTTTCTTTCCACTTTGAGCCTCGATTCAGATATTTTTCTGAAATCATCGGGCGAGCAGGAGTTTGTCTAAATTGAGGGAGATCTGCTCAAAAGTATTAAACACTTCAGCGTTTATTGTTCAAACACCACACTTTGTCAAAACACTTCTACTTCTTAAGCTAATAAGTAACGGTTTTTGAGCACGCATTGTAATTTTAATGCTGTTATTAAAAAAAACTTAAATTCACATAATGGAATTTGGACGGCGCAAAGTAGTCTAGCCCCTGTACAACTGTACATGCCCACTGATACGAGCTTAAAACTAAAGTAGCATGAGTAGCACTAATAGCAACAATGTGTTCAACATTTCTCATGTCTTCTGCAGAGCCATCTTATCGGAAAGCGCTGACCGAGATTAAAGAGGACTTGTGGCTTCAGATCTGTTTTACAGACCGCTGCGTTGCTCTGTTCATGCAGACTATACGCTTTAAATTTATGTCATTTACTGCGAGCGTTCCTTTTCCAGGTTTTTCTGAAATTCCTCGCATTTGAGCCAGCACTGAAATATTTCATTCAGGTTCGCCGAATACATCATGGAAATGGTATTTCCAACGGAATGCTGTCACACATGAAACCTTTTTGTTATTTGGTTCTGCAAGTTTGAAAATTAGAATGAAATAGCAGCATCAAACCCGCTAATTCTCACAAATTGCATTGTGCTGCACCTTTCTTCTGCTGCTTTTATAATTCGGGCTTCAACATTTGAATGCATACCTTACTTTTGCTACTCACATTCAAGTGTTCATGAAGCTTTTTCCTGTCCATTGTGTTCTTGCTAAACAGTTTCTCTGTTTTCATCCTATTGTGATTGTCAGTGAGCACAACAAGAGCAGTGTCAAGACAATTAAAAAAGACAGGGTAAAACACTTGACTGTGGGGAGTGGGATTTGAACCTGCACCTCTATTTGTGGTTCACTGTGGTTCACTGGAGTCCCAAAGCTTTAGAAATGGCTTTATAACCTATCCAGACTGATAAATCTCAATCACTCTGTTTCTCATTTGTTCCTGAATTTCTTTGGATCGCAGCATGATGTCTAGCTTTTGAGGATCTTTTGGTCTAATTCACTTTGTCAGGCAGGTCCTATTTAAGCGATTTCTTGATTGAGAACAGGTGTGGCAGAAATCAGGCCTGGGTGTGGCTAGAAAAATTGAACTTTCCAAAGATGTGATAAACCACGGTTGATTTATGTTTTAACAGGGGGGCAATCACTTTTTCACACAGGGCCATGTAGGTTTTGATTTTTTTTTCCCTTAATAATAAAAACCTTCATTTAAAAACTGCATTTTGTGTTTACTTGTGTTATCTTTGTCTAATATTTCAATTTGTTTGATGATCTGAAACATTTCAGTGTGACAAACATGCAAAAAAATAAGAAATCAGGAAGGGGGTGTAGCGGCAATGCTTGTTAATAAGACAGAATTAAGTGTTGCTGTGCTTTCCTAAATGAGGCCCCATCTCTCTCTTCATCTCTGTGGTGCAGCCACGGAGAAGCTATTCATGCAGGCTGATTTAAGATGTTTTCTTTTGATAAGGGACAGCTCCCAAGTGGGGATGCACTTAGCTAAGCCTGGCTATCATGATCAATGGTCATCCATTGGCGCCTATCTGTCTAGGGAGTGCCAGATGGACATCTGGACTGCATTCCTAAGTGTCAGGAGTAAGTGACTCATATCTCACCTTGATCAACCAATCAGGGACTGGTAGGGCCGAGTAACCCACGTGGGACTCTGGTGCCCATGGAACTTTCAGCCAATCAACGAGCTGATGTTCCTCCAGGTAAAAACAGGCAACACAGAGAGCCTGGGAGATTCAGAAGAGATTCAGTGGAGAATTCTGTGGACTTTTCTAAAGGGAATTCAAAGGAGAATTCTAGGGTAGGATGGCCCAGGAGCAGAAGGCTCCCAAGGGCAGGACATTCTCGCAGCGCGCCTCCTGACCATCCTGAGACTCAGCCCGGACAACCACGGAACAGCCAGTGTGTCCGAGTGCCAGAACTTTCCTTTGTTCGAAGAGTCTAGAGCGGAGGTTGCCAGAGAGTAACCAGAGGATCCACCCGAGGTTAGCACCAGCAGCAAGCCTCGTGGACAGGTCGGAAATGTGGACAGCTGAATCACTATTCAGAACTAGCTCTTCATCAGGAACGAACCGGTCCTCTTCCTGACTTGCTGGGACCCACAGTCATCTTTTCTCCTGTGCACAAACTGTGTTAGTTAAAGCCAACACTAACTAGCCGGTCAGTGAGCATCAGCAGCGCACCGTCGCAAACAGCACAGCCTGGCACCGAGCCAGACAGCGGGGATTGGACAGCAACAAGCCTGCAACTGTTTCTTTGTGCCCGCAGGAGATCTGAATCCCCAGAGATTGGATGAGTATTCAACTTCAATGCATTACAGCTCGAGAATTCAATTGTTATCCCAACCAGTTGATATCAATTTAATTCCTAAGAGTTATGTACTTGTTTTGAGTATCTAATCTAGAAGTTATAACCAAGTTCATTTACGAAACGGTCTAAATGAATGATATACTGAACGTATGTCCTCTTGATATATGTAACACTTCGTAACTGACTGAATATATACCTTTTGTATTCTGATAACCCTCTCGATAAGATCTGTTAGGTTTACATGCATATTCTATGTATTAATAAATGTATCCTCATGTATTAGTACCTATCTGTGTGTGCGTTGTTTGAGTTATATCGCATGGTTGGATTCTAAAGCCATCAAAAGAATCAATTTTGTGATTTACTGCTACACTTAATAATTGTCCCAGTAACTGCCCAAATCCTACAGAACTGGTGCCTTCAGAGAGCACACTACACTAGCATTAAACTGTGTGTTGGATGCACATGAATTGAAGGAATGGGCAAACATAGGTGATGCGGATCCACAGTTCCAACATATTAAGATGTTTATAATTAGAGGCAATTTGTTTAAATAATTGGGTATGGATACTGATATGCAACAGAGTTGGAAAGGCTGTTTCCTTAAGCCAGCACTATAAAATATTTAATTCTCAGTGAGATGCTGCCATTTCATAGTGGGTTTCAAACACTGTGTATAGTTCCATCCACACAGTGCCTTTACTTCCATCCGTTTCTAATCTCTTTATCCAGTACAGAGGATTCGGAGCCTATCCCAGTAAGCAACGGACACAAGGCAGAATACACCCTGGACATAGTGCCAGTCCATCACAGGACAGACAGATACAAACACACACACCAGGGCCAGTTTTCCCATTAACCAATTAACTTACCAGTATGTTTTGGAGTGCGAGAGGGAGTCATATCACACATATGGAGAAAAACCATGTAACCCAGAGAGAACATGCAAACCCCATACACACAGGATGGCAGGAATTGAACCTAGGACCCCAGTGCTCCAAGATAGCAATGCTAACCACTTTGCCACCATTATAAATGGATGGATACCTTAGTTATCTTTCTAGTTCACAGGTTTGCATGCATAATTTAATTTTGAAAGCCACTGAGACATCAGGTACTACTGTTGTATTTATGAAAAAGAAACAAAACAAAAAGCATACTAACAACTGTGCCATCCTACTCTTTAGTTAATACAATTTATTATTTATAAACAGTTAACATTGTTAGCAAAATATTTTGAATTATATTTAACCCTATTTTTTCTTTAGTGCAACAACTTATTACAGTGCTAAATTTAATATTGATTGCTAATAGTTTATGCTAACACCTAACATTCTTAATTAGATGTATTTAACACAGTGAACTAAGTGTAACATACCATTCAGAAATACAATCGAGAATAGTTTTGTGGTGTTTGTATGGATGAAACGTTTCTAAAATGTATAACGTAACAAAATTAAAGACGATTAAAATCTGTAATCTTTCCACTTGTAATGTCATTAGACAGAACAAGAAGTTTCTGCTTTGTCTAAGGATGGTATCAAAAAGTAGTCTAAGTGGTGAGAAAGCTGTGCTTAATGATAATTAAGTGACTTAAAAGTAAAAAGAGATGCTTCATATTGCTTGATTATTTTAAAAACTAAGTTATAAATGCAGACGCGATTGCTGCCATAAGCACTCCAGGCAGGAGAACGTTCGTTTTGTACTGGTGCGCTCCACACCTCTTCCTTCTCTCGGTGCCGCGCCCCTCTCTGACGGAGCGCAGTGGGCGGTACGCTATTTTCAGAGCCTCCGATTGGGAAAAAAAGACCTGCTGATCACTTTCACACAACAGGAAGAGAAAAGAATGGGATTTTTTCTTTTCGAAACGTGTGTTGTCTTTATGAAATTCGTGTATTTTAAACGTTTAATTAAGAAGTAAAAACCTTACAGCGTACACAAAGATTCTGAGCTGATCACGAGGAAGAAAAATCACCCATTTTTCGCGCATATAAAGTGGTTTTTAACTCTCGAAACCTGTTTTTATATGTTTTAAAGTCGTGCAATGTCTAAGTTAAGCAGGAACACATCATTATATCTCATTTTTTATTTTTTTTTTAAAAAATTTAAAAATCGTTTGCCCAGCCTACTATAAGAAGGGTCCCAGCGAGCCTTGCTCTCACTTACGGCCACACCCCCTTGAGCACGCCTGATCTCGTCTGATCTCGG
This sequence comes from Lepisosteus oculatus, assembly GCF_040954835.1. NCBI lineage: Eukaryota > Metazoa > Chordata > Actinopteri > Semionotiformes > Lepisosteidae > Lepisosteus > Lepisosteus oculatus. The sequence goes on from NC_090709.1 coordinate 33,854,166, forward strand.
AAGCTAAACAGGGATGGGCCTGGTTAGTACTTGGATGGGAAACTGCCTGGGAATACCAGGTGCTGTAAGCTTTTAAACGCAGGAGGCGCCCTATCCCCGCTCGCTCGCTCATTCCCCTGTTCACACGTGCAGTGCGGCTTTTCTGTCTGTTTATTTGTCAGCTTTGGCGAGACACGAGTGCTTGTTTGGAGACTTGTTCGGCTGGCGTTCGGGGAGTCGCGGTTTTCAGAATTGTATTGAGATCGTTTTCCACAGAGCTCAGATGTCAAAGCACAGCAGCAGCTCTCCACAGCGATCCTCTATAGCGCCCTTTCTCCCGCAGCTCCGTCCTCATTGGAAGGAAGCAAGAGTGAAAGGCTGAAGTGAAATAGAGCGGGGACGACTGCAGTGAAGAGAGAGAACGTGGGAAGAAGAGAAAAACGCAAGGGAAAAAAAGCAGCGTTGTAAAAGAGGTGACGGAGCTGTCCTCTCAATAAGAAGGGTGCCAGCGAGCCTTGCTCTCGCTTACGGCCACACCCCCTTGAGCACGCCTGATCTCGTCTGATCTCGGAAGCTAAACAGGGATGGGCCTGGTTAGTACTTGGATGGGAGGCCGCCTGGGAATACCAGGTGGTGTAAGCTTTTAAGCACAGGAGGCGCCCTATCCCCGCTCGCTTGCTCATTCCCCTGTTCACACGTGCAGTGCGGCTTTTCCGTCTGTTTATTTGTCAGTTTTGGCGAGACACGGGTGCTTGTGTATTAGCGTGAGCGTTTTTTATTCTGATCATGAACAGTTTTACAAGTCCGCAAAGGATCGAGGAAAGGTTTATCGCCAGCTGAAAAGAGACACAGCGCTTCTGCTGTGGAGACTTGTTCGGCTGGCGTTTGGGGAGTCGCATTTTTCAGAATTGTATTGAGATCGTTAGCAGTATAAAGCGACACCTTTCGTCAAACTTTTGACAGGTACCACGCCCCCTTTTCCAGCCAATGGTCGTCCGCAGTGTTTGGTTGTCCCGCCCCCCAGCCATCCAATGGCGTGTTGTTATTTGTGCATGTCCTGCCCCCTCAGGAGCCAATGGTGTGGGTCGGAACCCCCACCGGCCGGTCGCCCCGGCGCCTCAGGGTCCCAAAGCCCCAAGTCGGCGCATCCCTCGCTTTAGGTGTGTGCAAGTGTGTATTGGTTTGGAAGGGAGCCATGTCTGCCGCGGGGTTGAGTGCGCTCTATTATAAAGCTAGGAAATCGGGCAGTTACTGCGGCACGGGGAGTCTGTTGCAGGCCGCGAGATCCCGGGGTGTGAGCGGCGCCAGCCGCGGCCGGGTGGTCGAGTGGTTGTCCGGCCAGGCTGCTTATACGCTGCACAAGCCGGCGCGCGTACGTTTTAAGAGAAACAGGACGCTGGTGTCCGAAATGGACTGGCAGTGGCAGGCCGACTTGGTGGACATGAGAGAACACCACGAGTTCAACGACGGTTTCTGTTACATCTTAATGTGTATAGACATGCAGTCTAAATATGCTTGGGCCGTGCCGCTGAAAACCAAGACTGGTGGGGCCGTGACAGACGCCTTCCGAAATATACTGCAAGAGGGGCGTGCTCCTAAAAAGCTACAAACGGACGTGGGTAAAGAATTTCTTAACAGGACCTTCCAAAATTTTCTCAAACGTGAGAATATTGAACATTTCGTTACGGCCAGCGATGTGAAGGCTAGTGTGGTCGAGAGGTTTAACAGAACTATTAAAACAAAAATGTGGAGGTACCTGACACACAAAAACACCTTTCGATATGTCGACGTCCTTTCAGATCTTATTTACGCTTATAACCATAGTTACCACACGACTATTAAACGAACCCTGGCTTCTGTTACGCCCGACAACTCCCTTGAGGTGTGGAGAACGTTCTATGACGAGCACTTTAAGAGAAAACCGTCAAAGTTTTCATTTAATGTGGGTGATTGCGTGCGGGTGTCCAAAATAAGGGGAGTGTTTGAGAAGGGATATGAACAGACCTTCACAGATGAAATTTTCATTGTCAAAGAGCGGACCGCGGCTCTGAGACCCTATTACAAACTGCAGGACTACGCAGGCGACGACATTAAGGGCTCCTTCTATGCCGACACTAAACACTTTTGATGAAGATGAAGTTTTTCTGTTCGTCAGCGAGGAGCTCAAGACTATCTGGACCCGTACCTTACCGAGAGGGTACTACAGCAACATTGAGCAGCTCTTGCATGAAATGAAACGGGCTGCTGAAAAATCCAAGTTAACGGCTGTAAGTCTTAAATACAACCCCATTAGCCGGTTGGTAAGGATTGTTAGTGATAAACGGTTTGTTATGCAGGTGCGTAACCGCCTAGCGCGGATGTTGGGTTTCAATTCGGGTGTCGCGGGTGTAAAATCACCGCACCCCGTCGATATGACTGGCGGTTTTAACACCATGTATATATACACCGATATCATAGAACACCAGTTAATAGGTGACGTCTACGCACCGCTTTTGCGTTGTGTGCCCTTCAGAGGCATGGATGGTGAATTCGTCACAGTATTGTACGACAAACCCCATTACGTGCCGGTGAGCATCGACCATTTTAACAACATCACTATTGAAATAAAGACAGATCAAAACGAACACGTGTCATTTGCATTTGGAAAGGTCATCATCAAGCTGCATTTCAGACCTGTGAAAGCGACAAACATCTAAAAGGATGACGGTCATCAAGAGCTACGGGGATCCTTCTCTGTATACGCACTACTACAAACAACAGGCTGGTTATGGATTACCAGGATTTTCAGGGCTACCGGTTCAGTACGGCGCTGGTATCGGGGGTATTTTCAGAGCGCTATTTAGAAAAGCTGTGCCTTTTCTGAAACGCGGGTTAGAAATAGCTAAGCCGCACATGGCATCGGCAGCTAAAAACATCGCCAAAGACGTGGTCGGCAACGATACAAGCGCGGTCATGTCTAAGGTGGCTGCACATCAGCAGGAAGGTTCGGGTCTAGCATACATCCGCAGGGTTGTCAAGAGAAAAAGACAGACGTCATCATCTCACCGTCGGGGGCCTCCGAAACCTGATAAAAGAACGGCTAAGCGCAGACAGGCAACTCATAAAAGCTTCAGGTCGACCAAGAAGAGCGTGACACACCGCAATCAACGAGACACGAAACAAGACATATTTTAAACATGGCTTTTGTTCATGGCGGGTCTGCAGAATGCGCCAAGTCGGAGCTGGACATATTTAAATCAGCACCTACCCAAACAAGCGTCGAGAAAAGCTTGTACATAGAAGTTCCACCCCTCACAGCCCTAACGGAAAACGCACCTCTGGAGTTCTACGTCGCAGGCAACGGAGAAGATTATTTAGATTTAAACAACACCCTGCTCTATTTGACCTGTAAAATAATGGAAGAAGACGGTCAGGACATTGATGCGGCAGCCCGTGTGAGCCTGGTGAAGTACCCCATCGCAGCCATCTTCAGCCAGGTTGACATCACCGTAGGAGACCGATTGATCAGCCAGACTAACAACTGCTATCCTTACAGAGCCTTTATAGAGTCGGTCCTGAACTACAGTGAAGAGACGCTGAAGACCAGTATTCAACAGGGCTCTTTTACAAAGACACAGCCGGGGAACACGAGTCCACAATTTTGGATGGTCCCAATCAGGGGTTCCGAAAAAGAGCATCATACACGACGCAAAGCCGAAAACTGGAGCTCCTGGATCACATTCACGCCGACCTGTTTTTTCAGGACAAACTACTACTGAATGGCGTAGACCTGAAAATAAAACTCACACGAAACAGAGATGCTTTCTGCTTAATGAACAACGCCAGAGAACACAAACTGAGCGTACTCTCTGCATCTTTGTTTGTGAAAAGAGTCAGAGTGTCACCCGTGGTCAGACTGGGACACGCCGAAGCACTCCTGAAGGCCAACGCTAAATACCCCATAGACCGCGTACAGATGAAAGTCTTCAGCCTGCCTGGCGGGAGCCGTGTGTGTAACCAAGAAAACCTCTTTCTCGGACAGTTACCCAAAGTGGTCATTTTGGGGTTTTTGGACAACGCGGCATTCAGCGGCAGTTTTACCCAAAACCCCTTCAATTTTAAACACTACAACGTTAACTTTCTGGCTCTCTACGCGGACGGTGAACAAATCCCCACTAAACCGCTTCAACCAGACTTCCAGAATGGACATTGCGTCCGTGAATATTTTAATCTGGTGGAAACAGCCGGGAAGCGTCTGAAAGACAAACCACTTCTGGTGGACCGCGAGGAGTACGCGCGCGGTTACACATTGTTCGCTTTCAACCTCAGCCCCGACGACGAGTGCACAGGACATTATTCACTTATCAAAACGGGTAATCTGAGAGCTGAAATACGCTTCGCGCTACCGCTACCCACTACAGTTAACATGGTTGTGTACATGCTGTTCGACAACGTGATAGAGCTAGATATGAGACGTCAAGTCATTTACGACTTCAGCTAAAAAGCACTGGAGGCCACACAACCTGCACATAAAGATGAACACCAAACAGCTGGAAGACATTCTAACCCGAGACCGCTACACCCGAGACAGTTTTCTAGGCGTGTTCCCCAGTGATGCCCTACCACGCGAAAGCCTGGCGTGGCGCCCTCTGAGTTTAATAGTTAATACTCACCCACACGACCGCCCCGGTGAACACTGGCTGGCTATTTACTTACCCGACGTCGAGGGCGCAGAATTTTTCGACTCCTACGGATTTTCACCCGAAGCCTTTTCTTTCCCAAGAACATTATTGATTTCTTAAACAGAAATGCTAATTCCATATTTTACAACAACAGACAATTGCAAGATTCTTTTGCGGTGACCTGCGGTCTACATCGCGTCTTTTTTCTATACCATAGATGTAAAGGTTTATCTTTTAGAAACATTTTAGAACTTTATTCTACGAAAGCAATCCAGAATGACCGCATGGTGGAAATGTTTCTGAAAAACCGACGCCGTGTGAGACGGAGACCCCGATACCCTTTTAAGCCATTTGAAAATACGAATGTTCAATTATGCGGGTGTTTACGACAATTTAAAACGTCATAAATGTTAATCGACCGTCTAAAATAAAAATGAAATCGAACCATTTCGATGTCTGTGTGGTTATTATTTAAAAAGAACACAAAACATGAATTAAAATCAATACAATATTTTTATTATACATTCGCTGTTATAGCGCTCAAGCTTTTTTTAATACATGTTACATCCAAGCCATTTTCTTACAAACATTTTTAACTATATTGCTCATGCTTTTTAATATACATTTCAAGTCATTTATCACAAACACACATACCCAGAGAAAAAATGTTACAAAGACAACCATGTGAGTCTAGGTATTAATGATCGTCTCCTTTCAGCGGTTATCTTAGAGACCGGGTCGACCGTCGACAACTCTACTGGTTGTTTTAAAGTTTTGACTGACGCTGCACACCCCAGCGGGTCAGCCTTGAGTTTTTCAAGTAGCTCTCGGTTACCAGCGTTGGCTAGCAAGGTGCCCGGCACGTTGGTTTCTGCCATAGCCTCCATGAACACATCCCAACCTTTTGGCTTCTTACCGACCGCAACTGCTTGCTGCTGCGTGACAGCCCTGACAAGACCAATCATGTGAGAGCCCTCAACGGGTGCCCCCTTGTACACAAATTCCCCCTTTTTCATTCCAGGCTATTAATGGTTCATTGCGGGCCATGGTCTTTAACAATATCTTGGCATTTCTCCGGAACCGCTGAGACACTCTGTCCAAAATATACCCAAAGTCACTGTCGCTCGATGTTGGCGGTTGTGCTAACGTGAGTGATAGCTCGGCGGGTGCATTTTCCGGTAGTACAACAGTTAAAGTCCCCTTTTCGGAAGTCTCCTGGCGTACTAATGTCAAATACCGTTGTAACACCTGACTGTACAATTTCACTTTTTCATATTCGGCCAGATGCGAGTTCTGAAGAATGTCTCGCATTTCATCATCCAACCGACGGGTTGTTATTTTTTCGAACCCAGACCGCTCTCGGAGTCGATCGAGCTGTTTCTGAGGTACCAGGTACATTTTTTCAGCGTGCTCCAATATTGACGTTGTAGAAGCCCCGTAATCAATGGTACTGCAATACTCAACAGGGTCCCGATAAAACCGCCGGACTGGTTCACCAAGAGTCTCTTTCTTTTAAGAGAAAGACCCTTTTGACTCAAAGTCTTTATAAGCTTACGCTTTCTCTTCAGGGTCCCAAACTGCTTAGCAGATAACGGTATGTTCCCTTTCAAGGTATTCAAGGCGATTTCAGCTATGGCCTGTACAAGATCATTTGTAGCCCTGCAGAGAATAGCTTTCCACTGCTTGGGGGCGGCTTTTACCAGAAAATGTAAGAGAGTCAGGTTTCTCCGAACGCGTGAAGACATGATGACGCCCCGAACGTGTTTTTTCGACTGAGTCTGTGGTTGCGAGATCACCGACTTTTAGATTTTTTAAATACATAAGCCGTGGGTACATCTGGGGGGAAAAGACCTGTTCGCAAGCGATAGTCATCTGGGGTGTCGGCACTTAAATCCACCAACAAGTAACCGAAAGGTTTTTTAGTAGCGTCATCGAACACTTCCAAAAAAAATTTGGCTTTACTGGGGTACATCTGCCGGGACAGGGTTGTAATCTGTAGTTTATCTCTAGGGTTTTTAAACAGCACCATGTACTTTGTATTTAACGCGATGGTTCTACTTTTCCAGCCTTGACAAAACACATTTTGGACGATATACATGATGCTGAGGTTTCGGTGGTGTACGTATTTGGTAAAAGCTTTTTCTATCTCCATCAGACTCCATCAAATCATCAACTACAATCAAATTTACTCTACCCGGCGGCAGTAGCTGGTCATCGGAAAACGACGTCGGTAGTCCTTCTATAAACTGAATGTATGGAAATTTCACAAGCAACTCAGCGTATAGAGGTTGCCAGCAGCTGTAACACCAGACTGTGTTTTCGGGTTTAAGAGTCATAATGGTATCACCGTTCTCCAAGAGCTGTTTTATAAAATAACTTTTACCGCAATTCGAGGGTCCGGACAAAATGCATGAAAAAGGGTGTTTTAACCTGACATCCATCGTGTTAATATCCGTAGGGCAACGATGTCAAATTTTCTTGCAGCACCCGCTTGTCGTACACCACCTTCTGGGTTTTCTTTAAGGTCCGGGTCTCACTGCGCCAATCCTTTTTAACACGCACGATCATCGGCTGTTGAATAGAAATGTGTTTAAATTCCCGGCACTCTGCATAAGGATTAATGCCATAGTCAAAAACCAAGTCCCGCAGACTCTCAAAGTTAACTTTTTCACAATTGTTCACATTGAGCGTAATGCCTTTCACCTTTAAACAGGCTTTCTCGCCAGACAGCTTGTACCCGTACGACTTGGGTCCTGTTGTTACAAACTCGGTGATGTGTTGGCCAGCAGCGATCTCGCTGGTCAGCTCACCCAAGTAGTCACCCAGTTCCGGATTCCACTCACCCTCCCGGCTCACAAAGATAATGGAATCTGTGTCGTGGTACAGACAGCAGCCTTGCAAAGCATTTAGCAGATTGTATAACTCCAAGCGGGCATAGGCGGTTGTAAAGCTAGCGATGAAAATGTTAGTGTTTGAATGGCCTGTATAGTGGTGTTTAGTGTTTCCACGTAACACAGGCTGTGTTTTCATTGATAAACTCGCAGGCTGACACCTCATGATATGGCGTAAATAAGTACCTGAACAATTCATCGGGGTTTCTCACAATGGTGGTCTGTGGTAAATTGTCTCTTTGTCCATACTTCCCCCACAAACTGTTCAAGGCAATTTTTGAAAGCTGTCTTTTGGCCGGATTCTTTTTAATGTTGCCGGGGTCCAGCCGGACACCCTCTTTTTCATAATATTCGCTGATATATCTTTGTTGTTTCGCGACATCTGTACACCCCTCTGGAAACCCCAAAGCTTCCTGTTTCCCTTTCAGATGCAGTTTGATGTAGTCGGTAAAAAGATCGTGTGAGGCCTTTTCGAAATGCCAAATTTTGTAAATTTTACACACTCAATACCCCAGATCTAAGGCCATCTGTAATTCAGGGGTGCACCAGACACCAGTCAAGGCGCGATCTTCATCACCGTGCTCACAGGGGGTGGTCTGTTTTGTTTCAGCACACGTACGACACAGTGTGAAAAACAGTTTTTTGTCAATTTTGGTTAGAAGAACTGGAAAGTATAAACGTCTGGGTGGGTAAACTTTCACCTTTGCTAAACCGAAATACCGTTTTAAATCTCCAAAGTTATTATAAATTATTCGGGGGTGCCCCAGTGGGTATTTTTTAGTTTTGTTCACAAACGGAAACAGACTGGTGAAATCATAGTAATGAATTTTTTCACCGGGCTGCGCTGTGTAATGCAAACAAATCTCATTTGTTCTCCCCCCCAAAAAGCGACTCGCGCGGTTGCAGAGGCTCTGGTAACTGAGCAGCTGTTAGAAATTTACCCTGAACTCGTGCTCCCACAAAACATGCACGTTAAAACCTCTCATTTTGAGAAAATTAATTTTAACCACCGTCTTTCTGTACAACCAGCCAAAAGTAGTGTTTGTCAGCGGATTAAAATCGTTTTCACAATAACAAACGCTACAACCGTGAAAAAAGCAACCGTTGAACTCAAAGGCTGTCGGCACTCCATCAATTACAGCATAACCATCCAGAAAATATGGGCCAACCTTGAACTCACCGGCCGTGGTTAACGCGTGTTGGATTTTAACGGGCTCTGTGTGTTCGATGTACATAAGCCATTGAATGCTGGGTGTAGAAAATCGTTTTTGCTGGCGGTGGTAATTTTCATGGGGTAGCAACGCAATCGTCTCTTCCTGTAAAAACATAAGTCTGAACATGGCCATGCAGACACTAGCGATGGTCACAAACTGAAAGGGGTCGATGCAGACAACGCAGGCGGCCCCTGACTCAGTCACGCGTGTCTGTCTGGTCATATTCATGACCTCGTCCCGAAACCTGATACAGCCTTCTCTTAGAATTGTCACATCCAACTGGCAGTAACGTTTCAACTCTCTCTGTAAGTTAAACACACTTCCCCTGCATTCTTCTTACCAAACCAAAAACTCGGCTTTCTTGCTCGGCAGCATGTAGTTAACGCCGTAAAGTTCTGGCGGCGGCATCGGTCCGACATAATTTTGGTTTTCTGAAGTGTTCATCAAGTGTGGAAAATTCCCCTTAGCCCCAGGGAACCCCATGGCGGCCGGCAGTTTGCTTAATTTCATAGGTAGAACGTTTAAAGAATCGATAAATCTGATGTTCAGAGCTTTTACAGTCATACACATTATCTTGCCACCCTGATTAATTAGTTCAACGTCCATCTTTTCAGCTAACAACTGTCTGATCACTAGGTAATTGTCATATCCCTTGCCATTGTGCGATATGAACGTATGGTTTTTAAAACGTCTATCGATAAATTTACACACAAAATCCTTTAGACAAGTTTCACCATAAAATTCCCAGCTTCGTTTGTCAATATGAAGGGGATGGACGTAATTTGGTATGTGTGTCCCTGTTTCTTGCATGCATTCAAAGTCGAAAAAAATGTACTTGTTTGAAATTTTGGGGTTGTCCAAAGGCGGTATGTAGCACAAATGTGTGTCTGGGGTGTCGATCACGTTGTTACAACGCGAGCAGTTTCTCTTTACATTTGTGACTTGCGAGGTTATAAACCCGACATTTCTCACAAAAGACCCTGCGCTCACACTTACTCACACCCGTCGCTGCATTCCGCAAGTGTCTTGCCAACCCCTGAGAGCTACGACAAAAGACCTTACAGGCCGGGCAATTCTGAATTTTGGCATCAATTTTGCAACACTGGGGATCTAAACAGGTTTTACAAGCTTTAACACAGGCGTGTGCGTTCTTGTGGCTATACGCCACATGGCAGTTAGTGCAAAAATACGCCGCCCCCTCAAAAGCTTTAATATTTAAAACCCCATAAAAATGCTATTCATGCAGTAGAACAAAAAGTATTTTAGAAATTTGGTGGTGTGGGTCCCGTTGTAAAATATTTCCAATCACCCTGGTCGTGGTACAAAATTTTAATGACCACCTTTAAATGTTTTTCAAAAGCGGTAATGTCTGACAAACTAATTTTCCGATTCTCTGGAAAACCCAACTCTTTGTGCATTCGTTTAGCGCCCTGTAACATTTCCCCATCGGTACAACCCTCATTCAACAAACCGTACACACTCCCGGCGAAACACAGATTACCGCCCGTGTAATGTAAGTGGATAAGGTGCGCTTTTTTCTGAGCAATTACCCGGCTGTACAGAACTTCGGCGGGCACCCACCTGCATATTCCTAACTATCGTCACCACTAAGCGGTGGCTGTCATTGGTGAGAACCTCTGTGTGGCTCTGTAAGAGGTCCGAGATGTGGCTTAAAAAATCGGCAGCATTTAATTCTCCTGGGTGTCTCCTGCGTGAGAACAAGGGCTTGTTAAAACCACCCGCAGTCAAACGCAGCTGTACAAAATCATTCGCCCCGATGTTTGGAGAAAGTTCATCCAATATTCTCTGGACTGCACCATGCACAGCGTCTATAGCCTGTACATACGAGGTTATTCTGTCGAGATTAACAAAACGAAATTCTTCATGGTGCTCTGTTGCTCTAAAATTATTATAAGACCTGTTATAACTACGTATACGGTCCAGGAAAACTAAGGGGTCTCTATTCGCCCCTGCACCGCTACCAACCTGATTCAGATCGTTCAGTACAACCGGTTCTCGGTTACCAACATCCTGTTCTGCTACAACAACCTCGGGCCTTAAGTTATTTTCTACCACGGCATTCTCATTGCGTGGTTCGGGCGGCCCTTGGGAAATCTGATGCCTCTCTCTGAATCTTTGACGACGCAACAAACATGCTTTTGCCAGTTTAATTCTTTTATTTATGTACAAACGCTTGCTGTTGGCAAGCGCTCGGTCTTTTAAACACTTTTTAGACCGCATGTTTAGTCATTTATCACCGGGGTTTTGCACCAATGAAGCATGAAATATCATCATCATGGTCTGAAATCCTGAGCTTAGAGCTGCATCTTCTGTAGAAATTATATCTAAGAGGTTAGCGGTGAAAACCTGGATCTGTTTTGGAAACAAGGTTTGTACACCGGCTAAAACCGCTCTTAGATGCTCTAAAGCTCGTTTTTTGGCCACCTCATTACTGATCGCCGTTGATAGTGACTGTGTAATACCGCGCACTGAATCTAGCACATCACCCAACACCAAGTCTTTAGGCGCGTTATGATTTCTCTCCGCAGGCTTGACACGTCTGGCTTTGGTCAGGGTCTTAACAGCCGTCTCCGATGCAGTCACCACCTTAGGGTCCGACGTTTCCGCCACATTTGTTTCGCCGCTCGTCGATACAGCGGCTGTGTGAAAAAATAAAAGACTTTTTATTACCACGCCAATGCTCCACATCTCAAAATCAGAAAACTACACGGTGTTAAAATTAAAGACTTTTCAACACAACAATCAATGAAATCTAAACTGTCAAAATCAGAAAACTACGATAACTATGATAAAAACGCCACACATGTGGCGCATCCTTACACACAGGGCTGCAGGTGAATGGAACAAGTTACACGGACATGTTGTTACACCGGTTTCCTTTACAGCTGTGGTGGCGCTACTGGGTCAAGCGGCGTGGTTAACGGCCTATAGACCCGCGCACAGACCAGTCGCTTTTAACTTTAAAAGCTAAGCAGTTTTAAAATAAGGTTTTTTAACACTCCCAAACAGAAAAAAACACTGGGGGGTTCTACAGTGTGTATTCCAAAATACAGCGTCTTTTGCACAGAACCTGTGGTAACTGATTACGCAGGCAAATTTTTTTGCCCTGCTAGATCAGATCGCCCAGTGTGGTTCGCATGGCTTTAGACACGGGGAGCGGAAGGGGTTTATGAATGCTTTTTCAGATGCCGCAAAGTTTCTCAGCAATGTTGGGGTGGTGGTTACGTGTACCGAACTAATTTTCCGCACCAACATTTAATTGTTGAATGCAAACAGGAGCCGGTAACGCGTGTGTGCTGCGTTGTTTCAGTGTTTGAAAACCCCCACTTGAAATAAAGCGGTTCACATTTCACATACTTGCAAACTGGAGTCTGTAACTTGTGTAAAAAGTGCTGCTGCGCTGTTTCTGTGTTTGAAAACCCCCTGTTGAAATAAAGCGGTTCACATTTCACATGGTGTTTGTCCTGCGAATTCTTTCCGTGAGACTTTACGCAGTCAGTGTGTGTGTGTGTGTGCTTGCACCCCTGCTGCTTTTGAGACTCAGCTTGTGCAGCGTATAAGCAGCCTGGCCGGACAACCACTCGGCCACCCGGCCGCGGCTAGCGCCGCTCACACCCCGGGATCTCGCGGCCCGCACCAGACTCCCCGCGCCGCCGTAACTACCCGATTTCCTAGGGTTATAATAGAGCGCACTCAACCCCACGGCAGACATGGTCCCCTTACAAACCAATACACACTTTCACACACCTAAAGCGAGGGATGCACTGCCTTGGGGCTTTGGGACCCTGAGGCTCCGGACCGACCGGCCGGGGGGGGGGAGGCGGGAGTTCCAAAAACGACACACCATTGGCTCCTGAGGGGGTGGGACATGCACAAATAACAACACGCCATTGGCTGGCAAGGGGGCGGGACAGCCAACCACCGCAGACGACCATTGGCTGGAAAAGGGGGCGTGGTACCTGTCAAAAGTTTGACGAAAGGTGTCGCTTTATACTACTAACAGGTCTGTTTTGAGTCTCATGATGATTCTCTTCTGGATCTGAAAAAAAACAAGCAAATTTGTTTCCAATGTATTTTTCAATTTTATCAGATTTTATCAGGTGAATGCAGTCGATACGTTCAAGTTTTTATATGATGACAGGACCCACACTTAGGGCTCAGTACTGATAACACTGCTGATATTGATGGAGTAGAAATAAGTGATGTATTGGCAGCTTTATCTGAAACGAGAAGTCCTAGAACACCTACAAAAATGTTAGGATTCAGAGGAAGAAATATTTTTCTACCTCACCCAATCCTATTGCATTAACGAGGCTGAAGTTGGCTGCTTATTCGCCAGCTTCTTATTCGCGTTTTTTGTTCCACCTTAAGTGCTGCTGCTGTGATGTTATGCCGCCTTTCGCCTGTAGATGGATCTCTATAGTCATTTTTAAAAATACTAATCCGAGTGGATTACTGCACATATCCTCAGTAAAGTGGAATATGTAAGTAATGATTATCCAAATTGCATTTTTGTATGAAACACATTTCAGAAAATCGAAAACCAATTTTTAAAACTCACAATAACACAAACTGGCATGTTAGACAACAAGTAAATAAGACAAAGGCAAAACGTGAATTCTCAAAGTCTCAAAATCTTGCATTTTGCAAGAAATGTTATTATAGCAGTTTACAATGGGACATTTAGAACATGGCATATGAGAATATATGGTTAACGGAGGATGAGCAAAGGGTGATGACACTTTCTGCTGAATTGCTATGACCCTCCCTCCTGATTATAAAATCGTCTCACAATTCTGCCACTGAGGTGTGAGACACAATGTAACAGACTCTCAAAATCCTGAACTTCAGGAAATGTTGCTGTACCATTTTTAAAATATGACCCTCTGAATGTGGCATGAGAGAAATTATAGGGAAAAGCTAATTGCTCTTTCTGTTGTATTGTGATGGCCCCTGTTTAGAAAAAAAACATCTCAGAATTCTGACACAAAGGTGTGAGACACAATGTAACAAATTATGAAAATCATGAAGCATAAGAAAATTTACTGTACCATTTTTTTAATATGACCCTCTGAACATGGCATGTGAGGATTTATAGTCAACAAAATAGCACCCCTTCTGCTGAATTACTTTTTCCCTCCTTCCTCGTTACAAAAACATCTTAGTATTCCGACACTAAGGTAAGAGAGACAAAATCACTCATCACGAACATTTGTAATTACAAAACTTCACTGTTGCATTTCTGCTTTGTGACATTCTGAACATGGCATGTTAAAGTATATAGAAAATCTAGATCAGAACAGGTTAAATGTAATTCATAGTGATTTATATTTTTTAATTCTTTCTAAATGAAAAAATATGTTTTTCAGTGATTATGACACTTCGGTATTACATAAAATATGCTTCAATGCCAAAATAAATAATAATGGAAAAAATACCCACAGTGGACATTCATAGTTGCGATTATAGGAATGTTATATATCAGGTGAGTAGCTGTGTCAGCATGCGTAGGCTGCAAAGGAACAAGTAAAGGATTATTCCATGCTGAAAAGAGAAGAAAGGAAACATAACGTGTTGGCCGTAGAGCCTTCTTCAGGTGTGGAAAGACAGGGCAGTAAGCAAAGATAATTTTCTTTATCTTTGCTTACTGCAGTTTATCTTTGATGACAACATCAAAGACGTTAGGACGTTTTACGGCTAACAGCTCCACATCAACTTCCTTTTATAACTAACCTCATCAGATCCCTCAACTCCCAACTCTTCCAATTTCTCACTTCAGAGAAGGATAAAAACCTCAATCATCCTCTACAGAGAAAAACCATCAACACCCCTACCACCTCCACTAATCCTAACCTCGTTTTTACTATACCTTCTGACCTTTCCCTTTCACCCCTTTGCATCCTCAGCTAACATATTTTAAAATTACAATAGACTGTATAGTATTTATGTTTAAAATTAAGGTAAATATGTCAAAATATCAAAATCCAACTGCACAGTGCCATCTTAACAATGCTTGTCAAGTTCTCAAACAAACCTGCATTGTATTTTTAAAATATTTCAGCAGAGGATTCAACTGGAGTATAAATGAAGATTCAACGATAATATTTTTGGGGTGAATATGGTTTTCTGGGGAGTTGCAATGTTGGGCATTATTGGACATTTCCCGGTGACCCTGACACGTGTTAAACACTCGCATTTCCTGCAAATATTAAAATGGTTATGGTTTCGCTGAGAAATCCAATCGACTGACGACAACGTTTACATCGCAAAAGAACCCCGTCCCTGGGTGGACTCGAACCACCAACCTTTCGGTTAACAGCCGAACGCGCTAACCGATTGCGCCACAGAGAATGACTAGGTGGGTCTTCTTTCGAATCACAAGTTTTAGGTTTTAAAAAAATCTCTTACCGTTTATTTTGCCAGACGGTAATATTTCTTCTGCACTGATAACCAAGAATTGAATTTCATTTTTCGCAAGCTGTGTGAATTTAATCAAAAACAAGTTTTCCAGAAAGGAAATGAACACATGCATTTAACGAAATCAAGCCCTTTGTGATTGCCCGAAATGATACGTTCTGTACTGCAAGATAGGAAGAAGGACACGGCTGGGATTTGAATCTCGGTTCTTTTGTTTGATAGAAAAGCGCTTTAACCAACTAGGCTACGGTGACAGGACAGCCGTCACCGTTTACAGCCACTTGGACACACCACTCTGAGACATCTGCGTTCAGTAAGCGCTGAACATGCACTCAGAGCAAATTGCCTCTTTTACATAGCAGCCCCGACACTGAGAAACGAAGAGAACTGGCTTTTATCTGGCATTTTCATGTCCAATGCGTATGACATCTCCCAAGGGCGACAGAGTTATTTTGCGACACTATTTCTTCTTTTTTATTTCTGTACGCTTTGATAAAAAAAAAAAACGAGAAATCGTGCAAGGGTAAAATTTCTTTTTTTTCATAGAGAAAACGTGCACCAGGAAATGTTGTGTTGAGAAGAAATGATTTAACATGATACGTGACCTAATTTATCGAAGCAATTGCTCAACCAGCAAGGTCTGGAGAGGTTGGAGAGTCTGGTGGATGTGATAATTATACGGTGTTGTGGAAAAAAACAGTCTTTCTGTCAATCTTTCTGACAATTCTCAGTCAATCGGAATTTCAGTGCGAAACACCCCTTGTCTGATTTAAAGAGATTATATTTTAAAACTCATAAAAAATCAGAAAACACATGTTTCTCACTTTGAAATTTTAGACGGAGCTGTGCATTACTAGTAACGGCGCTGAGCACACTATGGGACAATTCAGGTTATGTGAAATACCAGCGGCTTAATAAACAACGCGTCTGATTTCGGATCATAAGATTGTAGCTTCGACTTCTACCTGGCTCGTGTAAATTTTATTCAAGCTCCTCAGTAATAGATGTATATTATGTAATGAACTGCACCTGAAAGCAAACGTTGGATCTGTTTCCTTTGTTTTCCAGCATGAAATAGCAAATCGTTACAAAAAGCACCTGCTAATGTCCAATAGCGTTTTTTTTTTTTCAAATTACATTTTCAGGCTTCAGACACTTTTTAATAAAACAAAAGTGTCCGGAAACTCATTAACTTTCAGGTTTGCTTGAACCTGTATTAAAAAAAAGTTATCTGAAACTTCCGTGATTCCATTATCTGATGTAGCTGTCTCTAAAGTTGGACGTGATGTTAAGCAGATGTGAACTGTGCCTTTTCTCTTAAAAAAAACTAAGTTATTTTTTTCCTCTTCACTCCAATACTGGAGACTGTAAGCCTGTGTGAGCTTCACACTGCGTGTCCTGTACTGCTCGATTTTGTTCAGATTATCTATGTGGTGTATATATAGATAGAACTCAACTGCATGGTGTGAATTCCGTGTTCAGGACCAGCAGAACCTGAAAAAGTAACAGCCGACCTCGACGTGATTTGAACACGCAGCCTTTTGATCTGGAATCAGACGCACTACCGTTGCGCCACGAAGTCACAGCTGCCCGGGCCTTTGAATTCCCCAAAGGAGACAAATCAGCTTCACAAAAAAAAAAAATCTCCTGTGAAGAGCGCAGCTCTTCCGAAGAGAGTCTCTTCTTCCCAGACCACATTTTATTCTTCCTGCGCAGCTCTTGTGCAGGTGTTGTTCTCAATTACAGATCCAGGAACACTGATTGTTTTTTCTAATTTTTTTTAATTGAGTACCCCATGGTGCAACGGTAGCACGTCTGACTTTAAATTTCGAAGTT
Source organism: Lepisosteus oculatus (assembly GCF_040954835.1). Lineage (NCBI taxonomy): Eukaryota > Metazoa > Chordata > Actinopteri > Semionotiformes > Lepisosteidae > Lepisosteus > Lepisosteus oculatus. The sequence goes on from NC_090709.1 coordinate 33,871,185, forward strand.
TATTTTCAAAGTATATCGGAGTCAACTGATACTGATCAGGTTTTGCTGCTACTGAACCCGCAGTCCTCACCTTAAAGTTCAATTCCCCAAGCCTTTTGACCTTATATGTCCATCCCGTCTCGTCAAAACTTGTATTTTCACAGGGTACCCTTCAGAAATCGCAGTATAGAATGAAAAAACTCCAGTAGATCTCGGCCGCTGTTGGTGATTTTCCTTTTAAAATAAATGAATCTCTGGAAATTTTACGGAGTGTATCACTTTCACTGAGACCGAGAAGTGTTAAGCTGTACATGCGTCTTTGTGGTTCGGTTGTTAACCAAAAGGGAGGTGGTTTGAGCCCTTCCAGGGACGCTATGAGCCTTTTAATGTACACACCCTCCTCACTTCATTTCTCCACAGCCGGTCTTGTATCGCTAACAAATACAGAGCCCGTAGGAGGCAGTAAGCTCGCATATATGGCTCACTGTTTATATAATGAAGAAGCAGAGGTTAGTTTCTCATCTGCGCGTTACAGAGCCTTACGCAACTCGTAGTGTACCAACAGCTAGGGTTTGATCCCTGCACGTGCTATTAGTTGAAAGGCCACTGTAAATAACGTATAAGAGATTTATAGATAGATACTTTATTGATCCCGTGAGGGAAATTAATAAAGCTTATCCAGCTGGCTTTTATTTTTCACACTAAATTGCGATCTTGAAACCAAAATTAAATTGACATTTGTACTGTATGTTTTTTTTTTAATTACAAAGCAAACAGAGTATTCCCTACAATCCTCCGCTCTACTAACTGAGCTATCGAAGGGATGTCAAGCAATGCTCCCTAGCACATACTGCCCAATGTAGTGAAATGTTCCGGGTGATTTAAATCCCAGTTCGACATCAAGTTTCCAACTCGTTTCCTTAGTCTTGTTTACCTTGAATTAAAGCCACGAACCAGGATTCTACTGTATAAACTTCCGGGGATATTACAAAATGTTTGATGGGGCATCAATCATTCCAGGCGGAAATTGACTCCTTTTTGTTTCTCGAGGGATCATATTAAACATTTCATTAGTATCGAGAGGAGGATCACCATGAAACACAAAACAAACAGTTTCATTCTGTCTTTTTTAGAAAGTAGCGTTTGTGCTACATTAATTATATTTTGGTGGAAATATAGAAGTTGTAAATGTTAAAATTTATATTTGAATCGAAATGTGGTTTTGAGTTAAATATTAGCGGGATCATGTAATTAGTTTGTTTGTCATTACTATATATATTGCCATGTTACTAGAATTTGTAACTGAAGTTTACTAGTTGTGTTTTTATGATGATTAGCCATTTGTTGATTACAATATTGTATATAATGTATAATTTGAACTACATATTTTTCTAAAACAAATCATTGGCTTTATTTACTAGTTTATACACCTATAAAATATGTATTTGATGTATAATAGACCTTTAACTATATATGTATATTAGTCCTCTAAATGTATCCGTATAATAGAACTCCAACCATTTATGTATAATAAACATATAATCATAGATGTCTAATTGACGTATAACGATATACGTATATTAGAATTTCATTCTAGACCAGTTACGGAGCACATTTATACGTCTAAAGTATGCGTTTAATAGTCGTATATTCTACATCTTTTGTCCACTGGGATGTGCCGATTTTAATTGAACAAAGCTAGATACACATTTTCTAATGCAGCCTTCATTACAAGACAGTTTGTTTCTCGAAAGCGTGTTATGTAAAAAAGAGAAAAACGAAAATATATAGATGACAATCTTTCAAAGCTGAAGATTTTACTTTTGAAAAATTGACATTTTATGTATGCAGATGCATTCACTGGTTTTAGAACTTTACTGTGCTTCCTGAATCATTTTCAGCGTTATAAACTGGGTGTAGAGGGAGCGATCTCTGTGAAAAGCAGTTGACAGGCTGGAGATGTTCAGACTACTCTCGTTATTTCTCAAATGCTTACATCATTTTTCTTTCACACTAGGACGCGAGTGTGTACATGGGCTTGGTTTTCGTTTCACTGATTCTCATTGAAGATTTGGGAATTAACGACGAAAGATTCAGTTTGGCAGAAGGTTTGGTTCACAACGATCTTGAAGACACGCCCATGTAGAGCAGCATGTGATGATTTGTACTATAAAAGACCAAGAGCTCAAAGTGACGTCTGCGTTTACCGTTTACCGTTTAGACTTTTGCATCTCGGGCACACTTTTAGAAAGCAAAGATAGAGTAGTTGTGTTGAATCACACAAAGACATCTGTTAGCAGAGTGGCGCAGCGGAACCGTGCTGGGCCTGTAACACAGAGATCGACTGATTGAAACCATCCTTAGCTATGTACATTTTATGCACGATTGATAAGCACACCATCAGTTTAATGAAGTACATTAAAACTGATTTTTCTCTCGTGTGTGTGCAAGCTTCACACTTACAGTACTCTTTCATCTTTACCAATAGCAGATGCCCAAATGTATCTTTGGTTGTTCAGAGATCCTTGATAGTTCCCTTAACCCCAACTGCTCCAGGGGCGCTCTGACCCCAAACATTAACATTAACATTAACAAATCCTTCAAATGAACATCCATATCAAAGCAATTATGTTTAATTTTATTACAATTAAGGTACATATACAAAATATCAACGCACATTTGTATAATGCTCATTTAATAATGATTGTCAAGGATTGTCAAGTTCTCCAACAAATCTGTGTTCTAATTTTAAAATATTTTTGCTAAGGATACAACGGGTGTATAAATGAATTCTCCTGACAGCCAGTTGAAGATAAAATTCCACATGTGAAAATGGTTTTCTTGGACATTGACAGGTACTTAATTGTTAACTTGTAGTTCCACATGAGTAAAATACATATTTCCTGCAAATTTCAAGAGGGCTTGTGAAGAAATCCCATCAAGTTTTAGCAGAGATTATGGTTACAGCGGAACAGTCTGAAGCTCGTCCCTTAGTGGGTTTGAACCACCAGCCCTTCATTTAACAGCTGCACAGAGACACACTCCCGTTGCTTTTTGCCATTCACACGTTTGTAGTTAAAGAATTATAAAATACTGACATTTTCCTGCCAGCCGGCAGTATTTCTTCTGCACTGACCATGAATAACCAATAACTTTATTTCATCTTTCGCAGTCTGTAAGCCACAGAAAAGGAAGTGAATACTTGTATTAAGCTAAATTAAGATGACGGAGATGCACTGCCGTTGTTTTTCTCCACTTTTCGTTAAAAGGAGAAAAATCACTGACATTTTCTTGCGGTATTTCTTCTGTCCTGATTAGCAAGACTTATATTTTATCGTTCAGAAGTTGTATGAATTTCTTGAAGTTCAGAAACAACTTGTTCCACAAAGGAAATGAACACTTGTTTCAAAGTAAATAAAGACGTATGTCTCCCTCGCTGTGTGTGCTCTTATCTGTCCATCTCTCTACTTTTCTCTCACTCTGACAGTCTGTGCAGAGTGTCTGAAGGGGATGTAACACCACTTGGCAAAGAGAAAAATTATCAGAGGCAGAATAAAAAATCATTATTCTCTTCTTAGTCAGATTCACAGCTCAGAGACAATCGGACAGAAGCTCCATACTTCTTTTTATCCGTCAATCCAGAACCAGAGGACATTCAGACAATCAGTGCTGCTACATGAATAATATCAGACAGAACAGCCTGAATTCAGGTCACATCTCCCCATTTTCGCCTTCCTCACAGCCACTTAGAGACAGAGAAGAGCTCCTGGTTCTCCTCTCTGTGAACTGGGCTCAAGACTCACTGATCTGTCAGCTGTGGACTCTGTTCCAGGTCAGAAGCAAGAAGCTTCTATTAACTCTTTCCAGGACCTCCAGCCCTTCAGTATTACCTTCTTTACTGTATGTCAATCTCCAAACATGTTTTATAAATGTTTTCTAACACACGTGAGTGTGGAATTATCTTTTAATGTAATAAACACAAGTAGTGACACTCTGGTCAGTACACTGTATATTGATTATTAGTAGCCGATGGGCCAATGGCCGTGTCTACAGTAGTGACCAGTTCACCAGTCTGTAGCTCTCAGCAGTGGGACTAAGATCACACAGAAGAAGACCTGTCTGTGTGTGATTACACACCAGCCCAGGGAATCACCAGCTCTCATATGTCTCTCACAGGTGTCTCACAGTCTTATAAATTTACAATTAGATGAATTATTGTAACAGTTATACATTTAATTTAAATAATCAGACTACCTATGGAACTAAGAGCAGGCTGAAAATAAAACCAGGATACACATTTTAACCTCCAGGATCAGGTTCCCGATCCTCCTGGCTTCTCTGATGAATTAAATGATTCGTTTAAAACATTTAAAAGCACTTATTACAGGGACTTGTGCTCGTTCTCTACTGCTCCACACGGGTACGCCTTGTAACACATTAATCTGCGAAGTAAACTATTTTTTTTTCCTGTTTAATGAATTTCATTCCTTGGTTTGTCGCTCTCCTTTTACAACTGTTATGATTCGCTTCTCTTCACAGCCTGGTGTGTTCTTTTTTGGGGGGGATGTTATATCTGTAAGAAAAGAACCCCGGGCTCCGGACAGGAGTCTCCTCCAGCGGAGACTCGCTCTGCTCTGTTAGAAAAAGCGCTGTGATGTCACAGACACCAGCCTGAGCACCTGGATCAGAGAGCAAGACCGCGGGAGGCGCAGGGCGCGCACAGAGGAGAGTTATTGATCACTTATCTATCGAAAACCAATTAATTCAATTGAAAAACCGTAGAATAAACGATTAACTTCACCGATTGGTGAGTACTGGTTCTTTTTCTGTTTTTGATCCTGTTTTAAATATCTAGAAAACAGTCAATAAAGACTGTATCGATCAATTACCACAGTGCGTTTAGTGTAAAAAATGTTCAAACCGAAATTAAACAATGATAATTCTTATTATTATTTAGGTAACTGTATCCTAGAGCTAAAAAAATATATTCCAAGTTGATAAATGTATGTAAGTAACAGTTGTAACACAGTTTCCTGTGTTTATAAATCATAAGTATGGTTACACGGGGACAGGCGCCACGTCACTGTGTGCGTCTAGGTGTATCGTGTTCATCACAAAGAGCGATGTAACGTCATGGGTAGCAACAAATACTAATACTAGTGTATTCATATTAATATTAATGAGAGTACAACTGGTTGTTTTAATGCTAGTGTTCATGTGAGTATTAATGATGATAGCGCTACTGATAGTTTTAGTTTTAATGTTCATATTCATGTAAATATTATTTATAATTATAGTGTTACTGTTAGAGAATTAACAGTAGTAGTATTAGTTTTAATACTAGTTATTCTAGCATTACTGTTATTCTCTTTGGGGGAATTAAAAGGACTTGTCACGAGTGACCTCGTGGCGCAACGGTAGCGTGTCTGACTCCAGATCAGAAGGTTGTGTGTTCAAATCACATCGAGGTCAGCTGGTCTGTTTGCAGGTGCTGCTGGTGCTGAACCTGGAAATTATACCATGCAGTTACGTTTTCTCTGTACACCACATAGGTAATCTGAATGAAATAACAGTGCAGTACAGAACACCCAGATAGGAGCTTATGCAGCAGGTCATCTTGAGTTCAGTTCAGCTACTAGTAATACACCATTTTTCATGTTAACTCACTTCTTCTAAACACAACATTTCCCGGTGCATGTTTTCCTTTACATGTAAAGGAGGCAGCTTGCTCAGCCAGCAGACTCAGGGCTTACTGAATGCAGATGGCTCAGAGCGGTGTGTCCAAGCGGCTATAAAAGAGGAGAATTCTGCCGGCACCGTAGCTGAGTTGGTTTAAGTACCTGTCTCGTTGACTGTAGATCCTAGCTCCACATCCCAGCTGTGCCTTTCTTCCTGTCTTTTTGTGCAGAAACTACCATCTTGGACAACCGCATAGGGCTTGATTTAGTTTAAAGCATGAATGTATTTCCTTTTTGCAACAACTTGTTTTTCAAGAAATTCATACAGCTTGTGAAAAATGAAATGTAATTCTTTGCTATCAGAGCAGTAGGAATATTGCCAACTGGCAAGAAAATGCAAGCAATGTTTATTTTTTGACCGGAAAGGTGCGAATGGAGAAAAGCTTCTCTCATCAGTCTCTGTGGCGCAATTGGCGAGCGCGTTCGGCTGTTAACTGAAAGGTTGGTGGTTTAAACCCACCCAGGGACGATCTTCTTATTATTGTCAATGTAAACACTGTCTCCGCTAAAGCTGAAACCTTAACCCTCTTTATATTTGCAGAAAATGCGAGTCTTTTGCCCGTGTCCAACAACAACACTTGAGACCGGGGAAGTCCAATAGTGATCAACACCGCAACTCCCCAGAAATCCATATTCACTCTTGGAAAAGTATCTTTGAATGGCTTGCAGGAGATATCATTTATACTCCTGTTGCGTCCTCTGCTAAAAGAGTTTAGAAATACAACGCAGATTTTTTTGAGAATTTGACAAGCACTGTTACAGTACGTTAGCACTGTGAAGTTGGATGTTGATATTTTGATATATTTACCTTAATTGTAACATAAATGTAAACATAAATGCTGTACAATCTATGCTGTACAATCAAACACAGGTATATTTTGAGTCTCATGCTGATCGTCCTGTGGATCCAAAAGAAAATTTTAAAGCTGATACATTTTCGATTGGAATTTGCATCTAGCTACAACGTCCCTGGATAAGAGATTTTATTAGGTGCGTGCAATCGGTATCTTTTACTTAATGTATGGTAGTGGAAATAGTTTTAAAAATGTTTTCTAAAGAAGATTGTATTGCCAGGACCTGCCTTTAGCGCTCAGTAGCGATGACGCTGTTGATATAGATGGAGAAGAAATGTAAGATGAATTGATGATCTAAGCTAAAATAGCCCTAACACGCCTCCTGTAACAGTGTTTGTATTCATAGCAAGTAATATATTTTTTCAAACCCGAACGTTGCTTTTGCATTAAGTGTTATGTAACCATTAGCGGTTCCGGTAGCTTCTGAAGAGCGCACTTTTCCAAACTGAAGCCTATAAGAACATTATTCAAGACACACCATGGCCCAGAATCGTGCATCGGGACAAAGATTAACATCCATTGAAAGTACTCCCAAATAAAAGATTTGACCGAAAAATTAAAAGAGTAGGCAAGTATTAAAACAAAACCATAACTTCTTGACTTCCAATCTCTTTCCTGGTTCAGGCCATGTAAAATGACATATTCAGTGGACTCATGCCGAGGTTGTGAGTTTAAGCCTCACCTGGAGCAGCCTGGTTTTCTGTCTTGACAGGTAAACAGTGTTTTGTGTTATTTGCTAAATGGAGAGAGGATTGTGTGTTAATTGTGCTCCTCCTGGGAGAGGTCAAGATGAGAAGTTCACCAGGCTGGTGGTAAATATCCTGTCCAGGAATATCGGGGCTGTAGGGGGTCAGATCTATAGATGTAGTAAACACATTAGTGGAGACAGTGTGTCTGCTCTCCGTGAGAGAGCCGGGCGGGAGGAATAATCTGTGGTCTGGGATGAAGAGATCCTCGTTGGAAGAGCGGCGCTCCTCACAGGAGAGAATGAAAACAATCTTTTTCAGGGACGCTGATATTTCTCTTTGGGTGAATTAAAAGCACATGTCGCAAGTGACCTCGTGGCGCAACGGTAGCGCGTCTGACTCCAGATCAGAAGGTCGCGTGTTCAAATCACGTCGAGGTCAGCTGATGTGTTTGCAGGTGCTGCTGGTGCCAAACCTGGAATTCACACCATGCAGTTGGGTTTTAGCTGTACACCACCTAGGTAATCTGAACAGTACAGAACACCCAGTCAGGAGCTTATGCAGCATTTCATCTTGAACACGACAAGAGAAAAGGCACACTGCACATCCGCGAAACATCACATCCGACTTTAGAGACAGTGACATCAGAGAATGGAAGTTTCAAACCGCTTTTCTGTTACAGGTTCAAGCAAACCTGAAAGTTAGGGAGTGTTTGGTCACTTTTGTATGAAAAAGTGTCTGAAGCCTGTAATTATAATTTGCCCTTCTTTTAATTGTGGTTGAAATCCACTCCCATGTACCAAGACCTTACAGTATATTCATGTTTACTTAAATGACTAACTATTGGACTATTGGACATTAGTTGGTGTTTTTTTTTTTGTAACGATTTGCTATTTCATGCAGGAAAGAAAGGAACCCAGACCCAACGTTTGCTTTCAGGTGCGGTTCATTTACATAACGTACATCTATTTCTGAGGAGCCTGATTTGAATCACACAACCCCGGTAGAAGTTGAATCGACAATCTTATAAACCGAAATCAGACGCGTTATCCATTAAACCACTAGCCCGTCACGTAAATTAATTGCACCATGGTGAGTTCAGTGCCGTTACTAGTAATACCCCACCCCCATCTTAAATTTCTAAGTGAGAAACGTGTTTTCTACATTTTTTTTAGTTTTAAAAAATCATCACTTTTAAGCAGACAAAGCCTTTATGTGTCGCTCTGAATTTTTAATTGATTTAGAATTCCAAGACAAAAGCGTTTCGTTCCACAGCGGCGTGAAATGATCACGTCTTTCACTCTACTTCTCTCTAGTAGTAAAGCAGATCTTGCTTGGTGAGCATTTGCTCTGGTAAATTAGGTCACTTTTCATGTTAACTCACTTCTTCTAAACACAACATTTCCCAGTGCATGTTTTCTCCATGAAAAAAGACATTTTCCCTTACATGATTTCTCGTTTTGTTTCATCAAAGTGTACAGGAAGAAGAAAGAAAGGAAAAGTGTCGTTAATGAACTCTGTCCCCCTTGGGAGATGTCAAGTGCATTGGACATGAAAAGTGCCCAATAAAAGCCATTTCTCTTCATTTCTCTTACGGTCAGGACTCCTGTTCCGTGTAAAGGAGGCAGCTTGCTCAGCCGGCGGACTCAGTGCTTACTAAACGCAGGTGTCTCAGAGCGGTGTGTCCAAGTGGCAGTAAAAGAAGAGAGTTCTGCCGGTGTCGTGGCTTAGATGGTTAAAGCGCCTCTTTAGTAAACAGGAGATCCTGGGTTTAAATCCCAGCGGTGCCTTTCTTCCTGTCTTCTTGCATCGTTTACTGTTATAGACAACATGCTTCTGCATTAAGTTTAATGGAGGTGTTTATTTCGTTTTTGGCACATTTTGTTTTTCAAGAACTCCACACATTGCGAAAGCTAAAATGCTTATCTTTGTTATCAGTGCAAAAGAATTACTGCCAGCTGGCAAGAAAATGACAACGATTTTTTTTTACTTTAGCCAAAAATCTGTGAATGTAGAAAAATATGACATGTGTCAGTTTCTATGGCACACTCAGTCAGGGTGTGCTTCAGTTAAACACAACGTTCGTAGATCAAACGCACCCAGAGACACACTTCGAATTAATCCGATCTAAACATTACCTTCTCTAAATGTGATTGAGTTTCTTTGCACGTCCTTAGCCATCTTGATGTTTGCAGAGATTTTCAACTTTTGACACGAGTCAAACTACAAGTAAATAGTTGAGTACCTAAGTCAATATCAACGGGAATGTGAATATAAATGTAAACATCAATATTTCTGCTGTCTCCTGAGAAACACAAGTATAGAGTCAAAACACAACAAATAATGCTAAAAAAATATTCAGTTAACACCCAGATGTGACAAAACACATTTAAGACGTATATCCCCTTTAAATATGTATTTCCTTAATATCAGTTCTCTTCCCTCCCCAGGATACCTGCAAATTCACTATCGCAAAATAAAGGCTGTGTGTAAGTCTTACGTGTGTTCTGTCACATCTGGGTATTAAATTAATAGATGTGTTGTGTTATTTAATATGATTTGACTCCATGCTTGTGTTTCTCAGGAGACAGCAGAAATATTGGGGATTTGCGGCTACAGAAAATAATGTGAACTTTACAGGCAAAAGTAAGGTTACCTTAAAGAAACAAAAAACGTATTGTCAACGTGATTTTTTAAGACATTTGTTCGGAATAGTGTATCTTCTCGTGTCTGTGGCTGTTGTCCTACAATAACGGTGGTGAAATAGCAGGAATGTGCGGAAAGAATCGGAGATTGAACAGAAGACTCATCCAGTCGATAGTAAGGTTGTGTAGGACCGCACACCCTACGATGTCAGTGTTGAGTAGTGTGGTTTAAAAGCTTTTTCACGAACCAGGAAGGAGTACAAACCTACAGTCTTCTGATCCGTAATCAGACACATTATCCATTGTGCCATTGGCGTTTGTATTGCATTCCCATCCAGCACCACATTGAGTTCAGAGCCGCTACTATTCATGTGTTTTGTAGGTGTGTCTAGTTACTACGTCTTTCATTATGTCTGGTTTAAAATAATGTATCGAGGGATATTGACGGTAATATCATACGGATTTTGGTTTTCTTTTGATGGAAAATTGTATTAAAATACAACCCTCTTTCACATTTGTATAATACTTTCCCTTGCATCCTCAGATAAAAATTCTAAATACCAAAAAGTTACAATATATGGAATAGCATTTATTTTAAAATGTATTTTAAAATTTGCATTTATTTAGAGCTTAGTAAAGATAACATTGCTAATATTGATGGAGTAGAAATGTAAGATGAATTGATAGCTTTTTCTGAGCTTAAAAAGTCCTACAACGCCTCCTGTAACAGATAAGGACTCATAGCAAGACAGGACATGCTATTGCATTGCGCATTTTGCAGATACGACCAGTTTCTGGTTCTGGTGAGTGCATTTTTTCCAAACTGAAATTAACAAGAACATTTTCAAGATGCGCCATGTCCCTAAATCGTTCATCAGGACTACTATTAATATCAGGTGAAAGCAGTACAAAGCATAAATTTAACCTAAATATTAAGAGACTATATCTGTCAGCTACTGCTGTTGTCACGACCACCAGGCAGTCAAGACCAAAGCATAAGCGAGCTAATCAGCCCCAGCAGCGGGTGATTATTAACAAACACCGCCGTACGAGTTAAACCACCTGCCCACACTCACTGTGCGGTGCGCACTGCTATTTAAACCATCTTCACCTGCTTCCCTCTGCTCGGTATTGAGTCTACTCCTTGAGAGCTCTACCTGGCGTTTTTCCCCGTACCTCGTTTATTCTGGATTTTGGATTCCCCTTCTGCCTTTTCGACTTTGCACCTCGCCTCTCGCCTCGGACTGTCTGCTACCGGAGAACTTCCTGGATTACGACTTGCCTTTCGCCTTTTGACTACGACCTTGCCTCTCGTTTTGGTTTGTTCGCCTGCCTCATCTATCACCCGTGCCTGCGTCTGCACAGGATCCGTGTATCTTCCCACCAGGGATTCCTAACAGCTGTAAGCCATGTTCAGCCAACGCTAGAAATATTACTGCTCTACTACAGTAGCTAAAGAAAGCAAGTACAACTTAGAAACAGATCACAAGTCGAAGACATAAACCGACAAGGATGGGATTCGAACCCACGCGTACAAAGCACAACGGATTAGCAGTCCATCACCTTAACCACTCGGCAACCACATCATGAAAGCTGCCTCCCCCGGGCATGATTTTGCTTGGCGACCAGGCTCAGCACATCGACCTCAGATGTCTCAGAGCGGTGTGTCCAAGCGGCTGTATAAGAATAGGTAATAGGTTTATTCCATGCTGAAAAAAAGAAGAAAGAGAGCACAACGTTTCGGCCGTGGAGCCTTCTTCAGGTGTGAGAGAGACAGGGCAGTATTCAAAGGTAAAGTAGCAGGAGAACAAAGGTTTGAGGGTGGGTACCCACCTGTATAAGAATAGTGTTCTGCCGGTGCTGTGGTAAAGCTGGTTAAAACACCTATTTCATAAAGAGGAGATCCTGGATCCGAATTCCAGCGGTACCTTTTTTTCCTGTCTTGTTTTACAGAACATGTAATTTGGGACACTCAAAGAGGTCTTGATTTGGTTTAATGCGTTTATTCATTTCCTTTGAAGAACAACTTGTTTTTTTTAAATCATATAGCTTGCGAAAGATGAAATGCGAGTGAATTTTTTTGTTCACCAAAAGTATGTAAATGAAAAAAATCAAGGTGTAAGCATTTCTGTGGTGCAATCGGTTAGCGTATTTAGCTATTAACCCCAAGGTGGGTTTTTTGATCCCACCCAGGGACGCACTTCTTCCTATAGTAAACATCATCACCGCAAAAATTTAATTGTTCCGCAAAACCTGAACTATTTTGATATTTGTAGTAGTAAACAATTGAGTACCAGAGTCAACATTACCGGGAATTTCCAATAATTTCCGATATTGGCAACTTGCGAGAAAGTTAGTATTCACTCATGGAATTATATGTTCCAGTGGGTGGCGGGAGAATTCACTTATGCTCCCGTTGCATCTTCAGCTAAAGTAATTTAAAATACAACGCAAAATTGTTTGAGAACTTGACAAGCAAAAACGACAGATCGCCGAAGTTGTATTTTAATATTTTCGTATATTTACTTTAATTTGAATATAAATGTTAACATAAATGCTGTTCAATATAATGTAATTTTGTTGTACTTTTGAAATATTTTAGCTGAGGATGCGAGGGGGGCTATTACACCTTGCCAAACATCTAAATAATTGTAAAAGAGGCTGGCATTTTAATAAAACGGGCGATCAAAAGAAAGCTACAAATAGTACGGTATTATGCTCAATATCCCTCAATATTGAAGGTCAAATGAAGAACTTGAAGAAACTCTCAAAGAATCAACGGCAATAGCAGAGGATGTTGATTTTGAACCAATGTTTTCACCTCAGTTATCCAGCAGTCATTGCTTGACAGACTTCCTCAAGATATTCGGTGTTCTATACAGAAAATCGAAAATTAAAGGGCTAATGTGCCAAGAGGGGTGGTCCGAGGCAAAGACTGCGTTAGAGGAAGACTAAGCTCCGCACGATAACACGTGTCTAATACTCGGCCCCTGAAAAGCATCATATTCGTTGAACTGCCTACCAGCTGTGACTCTTGCACGAATTTCGCAGTACGTGGGTACGAGCTTATAATTCAGGAATAACAATGGTCAGACGTTTATGGTGGGTTTGTGTTTTGTATTATTTAATGAATGGAAAAAAACATTTTCAAAACTACAGCTCGAATGGAATAATAAAAAAAGTTTATTTGCCTGTTTGTTGTAACAGCTGTGCCAAAAATATTCATCTACAGATGCAGCCATTCAAAGTGCGCGGTACAGACACGTACTGGAGGTAATTGGCTACGGCGTCACGCATCGTGACACAAGATGACGCGGGGTACCGCGGTATGTGATTGGTTGACTGACAGGGGCACTCGTGGTCCGTTGGTCTGTCGTAGAAAGATTTACAGTAAACGTCTTTACTGTGTCCATTGTAGTATTTAATATTTATATGGAATTTTACCTCTGAAGGGAAATCTTAGTGCCTGAGCATAAAAAGAATAGGAGCATACTGCAACGAGTGTGAAGTCCATAAACGATATTAATTTTGGAACTTAAACATACAGTATATGGCTGGTCTCGGTACTTTAAAGAAAACATACACACCAGTATTCCATTTCTCCCTAAACATTTTAAGCATCGAAGACTTTAACTAACGTGATACCGGAGACAACAAGCATACTTTTAGAATTTGATTAAAAGGGAATATAATATGGAATCGCGTATCTCAAGAAATTAATAACGATATAATTATATTCATGTTGCAAAAAAACTGCAGCGGACATAAAAACTCCCTTGCTTTTAACAGAGCGTTCCATAATTTCTAATTACGAAAATGATTTAAACTGCGACACTTATCATTCACCAAGAGCTTGAAATATCACAAGGATCCTGTAGAGCACAGCAAAGACTGTATCAAAAGAATCACGTATCTCAAGAAATTAATAAGATATAATTATATTTGTGTACTGCAACAGGGCTGTGTAGGGCTGTTTCACCTCTGTCTTCATGTGACTCGATTCAAAAGCCATTTAGCAAAGAGGGGATGAGAAGAGTGACAAACTAGTATACGGTACAGTACTTCAGATCTTTTTTTCTGAACCGGGGAAAATCTGATCATGTTTCTCTATAACAATAATAAAAAAACATTGCCACACCCGGACTGTTAAACCAACGCATTAGCACGTCGAAGCCCATTGAGGAGCCGGGCGCAATAACTGTTTTGTCGTCCCCTGATTTACTGATCGGCATTAATTACAGAAATCGAGTTCCTCCTCTTTGCAGAGGAACTGGTCCTGCTGTCGCCCACAGAACAGAGGCTGGAGCAGCACTGTCAGACCTGGGCGCTGACAGTCAATCTGGACAAGACCAGAGTTATGGTTTTCCAGAAAAAAAGCCAGACCCCCATTAGTCTTCCTGAGATCGTCGGGTTATGAACGAATAAAAGCATCTTATTAAAAACGCGTTTGCTTTTGTCTGGGTATTTACTTTGTAATCTGTGGTTTACATCTACTGTATTATTTTGAGATGCCACTTTTAAAGGTGATATGTAAAATAAAGTTTTTTATTATTGTTATAGAGAAACATGATCAGATTTTCCCTGGTTCAGAAAAAAGACGATTAAAATCTGTAATCTTTCCAAGAAGTTTCTGCTTTGTGCTAAGACATTAACAAGTACAACCCCCCTCTCTGCGGGAGGGCTGGCTGTGATGAATTAAACCGGTTTCACAGGTATTTTCAAAGTAGGAAGTACAGTAGGACAGCACAAAAAAAACAGACATTGTGTGGTACAGCACGGAGCTCAGTCAATTCAAACAAGTTCAGTTTCAAAAGAACTGCAACGGACATAAAAACTCCCTTGCTTTTAACAGAGTGTTTCATAATTGCCAACTACAAAATTTATTTAAACTGCGACACTTATCATTCAACTAGAGCTCGACTATCACAAGGATCCTCTAGAGCACAGCAAAGACTGTATTAAAAGAATCGCGTATCTCAAGAAATTAATAAGATATAATTATATTTGTGTAATTCGCATAATTATATAATGCCAGCAAACTCTTGTTTTTATGTCCACTATAACTACGCTGGGCAAACGTTCCGAGGTCAAATTCTTCCAGCACGGGGGTACCTTTAAAGCGGAGACGACGGCACCGAAATCTTTTGGCGCGCCTTCTCTTTAAAGCCCTGGCCAAATATGAAGACAGTACGTACAGTTATAATTCAAACGGAATTAAAAACTATACATCCCAGTTACCATGGTGGTGCTTGTGATCATTGCGTTTAACCAACGAAACAGGGTGAAAAATCAGTCACATGACTTTGGGGCAGAGTTTCGAAATCTTAACCTATCAGCAACAAAGCGAAATTTACACGATAGGCTACCTCAAACTGTCAGTTACACGACTGTGTATGTCGACATTATGAAAAAAATGTTTCAGGCATTGATGTGAAGGACAAGAGAGCTTTCACTGGCCGATTATCAATATTATCATTATAATCATTATTATTAATAATGATATTAATTTAAGGGTCTAAATATCTAAACATATGTATCTGTATAGCAGGTAGTATCACTGTATTCCACTTTCTTTGGAAAAACAGATTCACAACGCAAAGCTGTATTGCTGTGTAAAAAAACCCGGTTTGTAATGAGCTGCTGAGCTAAGAATAGGAATGTTCCTGCTGGCAGAGGGGGTGGAAAGTGCCTGCGGTCATTTAATTAGTATTGCAATTCGCACTGATTCCCTTGCAAAGATATGGACTTAAGAATATTCGTGCCTGGTCAAAAAATGGCATTAAGCACTTAAAATTAATATGGTTAATAATAGTAAACTGTAACATGCTGTAACAAGATCGGCTAAACTGCGAAGAAAATGCTTTCAGAGAAAATGTTTCAGGTGTGAAGAACATAGATCTCCAATGCAATTTCAACCAAACCTGTTCCCACACACCCTGCCCCCACTACCATTAGAATATACACAAAGCACTCAAATCTTTCGAGCTAATGATCAGGTGACCCGAGAGAGAGCGAGAGAAACACCAAGGGGTGCAGAACCAGGGAACTATTTACATGGAAAACGGGCGATCTCCCCAGACTGTCTGCCCGTTTCACTGTTACCTGGATACCTCTTTATTTAACTCACTAACACTGATTTTTAGTTTAGAAGGATTCAAGTAGGGTTTTAGATGAAAGGCAGCGACCTTAATCTCTGACCAAGGTAAACGTTTCATTTTTTCAAAGAAATGTTTGTTAAAAAATAAAGTCATAGTTCCAAGGGATTCAATCACAGACCATGTGACATGGGAGTCAGGAAACTAACACACAGCGCCACCGGATTTAATAACGCTATAAAAACACTATAAAATAATGTGACTAGGCACAAAACAAGTTTACAGCACAGTACAATAATAAATGCTGACCATGACTTTAGAAGCATAAATTGCCTTACACTCAATTTAAACACAAGCTGTCTTTAGCCCTCTAAGCTGGTTCATACAGAAATGTAGAGATCCAGGCTCAGAACACACAGCTTCATTAGCGAATACATATGCAGGACAACTAGAGAAGACGCTTTACAGAGGATGGATTTTTAGAAACATCCCATCAGTGACATCACTGAAGTCAACTCCTAGGTACTGTAACTGTCATGTGGATAGTTTCACAAGAATCAGACAAAGGTTTAAGCATCGCTTGTTCTAGATAAAACTGCAAAAAAAAAAAAACAACAACCCATAATGTACTTCTTTGCGGCTCTGTTTGCCCAAATCATATATTCACAACGTGAAATCTAAAATCCGCAAAATCAGCAATATGGAAACAGAACCTGTGTAATTGTTGATAGATGATGTACTCGTAACATTTTTACAAGACGAACTACAACATTTAAAAAATGACTTGTATGTACTTGATATCTCTAATCAATCCACGGCGACATTGTTAAAAGCAGAGTCCCAGCACAAAACGAAACTAAAACGCATACCGTTTTGCGCTTCTTATTAGTTGCTCAAAAGTAATTTGACCGTATGAAATACATAATATAAACCTAGAAACATATACGTGAGCAGTATTTACGCACTGTAGTATCGGTGTTAAGACATACCTCTCAAATACTGTAAATCAAGTTAAAAATATCTCAAGACCGATTCTGGTCATAATGAAACCATGTTTCGTGAATGTTTTCTTTAAAGTACCGAGACCAGCCATGTACTGTATGTTTATGTTCCAAAATTAATATCGTTTATGGCCTTCACACGCGTTGCAGTATGCTCCTATTCTTTTTATGCTCAGCTACTAAGATTTCCCTTCAGTGGTAAAATTAGATATGAATATTCAATACTTAAACGGCCACAGTTAAGACATTAAATATACATATACATACTGTATACAGTACAGTTTTCATACTGTAATATGTTTACGTTCCTAAATCAATCTCTTTTATGAGCATGTGAAAGGCATGGTGAATCGGAGATTCTCAAAAATTACTGTACTTTGCATGATTGGAAACAAATGCGTGATTGCGAAATGCTGTGGTGTTACTTTTAACAAGACGGTCAATGAAAAAAAGAATGTTGACCAGGGCAATACTTTGAGTTTACACTTACAGCTTGTCCAAGGTCATTCATTATTAATACTATTAGTAATATCTTCTTTAAAGACTTTAATGGCCACAGCTCAAACATGAGAGGTTGAGCTTTATTAGCTCCACCTTGCCGAAATTCCGGATACTATTATTTTGCTTGTCATATTATAGGAGAATTTACGGTAACTCGCGGTATTTACCAGTAGCTTGCGGTAGACTGCGTACAGCGTACCGCAAAATAATGCGGTATCCCCCGCGCATTTTGAATGGCTGCATCTGTACATGCGAAGCATGCGCTCTACCACTGAGCTACATCCCCGATGGAAAAGGTAATGGAACAGACTTGTCCAGATGCTCACTGATCACAATCCACCACTCACGAAGAATGCCTGCACTTTCCCACTTTCGCGTTTCCTCTACTACAGAGTAAATTCATGGGAATGAAGAAATAAGGAAGGAAAAATAATCGCATTAAAGCTTCAAGAGACTGGGAACAAATTAATCTATTATTTTTGTATCCAGTCACACGTGCGACGGTGGTTAATTCCCAGACGGGGAAGTGCTTTTTTTCTACCTCCTTACTCGACTGTCTTTCAATTCTGTTTTATTTGAAAGCTTTTTGCATCTTTTAAGTGCTCTTGATTAAACTATGCATAGAAAAACAGCACTACTGATGATTTTCATGGACCGATGCACACTTGTTCTGTACAACTCGAGTGATAAAGCCCTGTCTGCAAGTAATGTAGAAGAAAATAAAAGGGTGAAACAATGCCCCAGCCACAGGAATGGTAACAGGAAGGATCGTGTTCTTATTTGATAAGTCCTTTTGAGATGTCTTGTCAATGCACACAGGCGTTAGAGCTGAATAATTTACTTTTAGTGGTGTTTTTAAACAAAGATGGAACATGTTATTTCTATACCAGGAAGAAAGGAGCAGACTTTAACTTTAAGAGGCAAAAATGACACCTTATCAAAGCTAATATTAATTAAAATGACATCACAACAAAAGTGGAGCCTTGAGTGAATAAAATTAGTTTTCATTGGAGGTCTGTGTCTCCATAACTTTGTAGGTGAGAGAGAGGATTGTGATAATTTGCAGGTGCTTCTCGGAAGTGCGTTGGTGGTACAGGCGCCTTCCAAATAATTGAGTCGGGTTTGAATCCCAGCCAGTACAAACCCAAATCTTTTCAAGATAATTTGTGGTCCACTAACACATCTTTTGAAACACTACAACAGGTAACACCCCGTGTGAAACATCATGAACATCTGTTAAAGCCTGAGTTTTACATACTCTAACGTAAATAAACGTTAGTGTCTTCCGGTGTGTGAGCCAATTTCTCCAAAAATATATTTGTTAGTCTGCTGGGAGGCTGTGCAAGGTGTTATAAAATAGAATTTCCAAAAGACAGGCTTCCTAAGCTTAACATCAAGGCAGAAAAAATGCTGTTTTCTCTACAGAAATGATCTTTACATTTCAGCAATGTTGCAACTCCCTTTATAAACGTATACAACCAAGGCATTGAAAGTTTTTTTTTTAATTATTGTTCCAAAAAATGTTCCATTTGTTTTCTTTTTAATGTTGTTGATTAAAAGATTTTATTAAATGTGAAAAAAATCTGAATGTGAAAAAAGGTCAAAATGCTATTGAAAAAAATCAGTAATGTGAGGAAAGATGGATTGTGGGAGCCCCTTAACTACCCATGTCATGCTGTATTTCTCACTCATTCTACTGGGAGTGGTGCCGTCGCTTCATGATAAAGTCTGTCAGTGGTCATTCCAGACGGGTCAGGTATGACTGCTCTTCGGCACAAGAGACACGTGACTTGCGAGGATCCCGACAGTGTCGGCGTCCTTTCAGAGCCCGGATAGCTCAGTCGGTAGAGCATCAGACTTTTAATCTGAGGTCCCAGGGTTCAAGTCCCTGTTCGGGCGGCTGTGCCGTTTTTAATTCTATTGTGAATGTCATTCTAAATAGTCTTTTATCTTTCACTCTTCTAGCTTTACTGTGGTTATTTTAAATGTCCATTACTTGTATTTACAGTAGTGTATTTAGTGTTTCATTTCACAAACAGAAAATGTTCAAGTAGATCTTGTCACTCTACTCCACGTAATCATCTAAATTAAATCACAGTAGAGCACAGAACACGCAGTGAGGAACTCACACAGTGAGTACTCTTGAATACGACAAGAGGAAAGGCACACTGCACATCTGCAGAACATCACGTCCGAGTTTACAGTGACAGCAGAGGTTGGAAGCGACGTAGTGTTTTAATACTCGCTCGCTGAACGATCTCTCAAGAAACCTCGGTGGAGATTTAACGGGTGTCTAATAATCACGTTCAAAAAGATGACGATAAGTTTTTTTTTAACTAGGTAGCCTTAATGGCAACACGGTGTGAGTAGATCTTAAAGCAGCTACAGACAGAATACCCGTAATGGCAACACACTGCTTTGAGTTCGGCTTTTCTTATTTCTTCTGCAGAACCAGTGGTATCGGAATATACTGATCCGCATAAGAAGCGCTTTCGGTTTCTGATCATTTTTAATGAGCGCTGCTCTAAGTACCACAGGCAAGATGGCTGGTGGTCTAAGGCGTTGCGTTCAGGTCGCAGTTAACCCTGGAGACGTTTGTTAAAATCTCACTTCTAATAAAGAGGTCTTTCTCGTTAGAGTAGAAACGGTAGAAGCCTTTCTCGCATTTCACGTGTTTAATGTTAACTGTCTCATTGGTTGCCTCAGTGATTGATGGCTCTTCTCCCTCGCAGGGTGACGGCAAACTTCTTCAGAGAGGGAGTCTCCCACGCACGGCTTTTCTTTATCAAGAGCTGAGACAACAGAAACAGACTTCAAACTGACATGAATTACTTCTTGAGCGTTTATGACCGTCTTTAAAAGCTGAGAGCAGGTGAAAAAGTATTTGGAAATGAGGAAATGACTGCTGACAGTAAACAGAGCTGATGCTCAGCTGCAGACAAGCGCTCCTCGTTAGTATAGTGCTGAGTACCCCCGCTTGTTGCGCGGGAGACTGGGGTACGTTTCTGTGACAGGGCACTGGTTTAATTTTTTAACAACCTGAGTTCACTTAAAAAGTGTGTACTGTGTACTACGTTTCGGACTAGTTACTGCGGTAAAATATGGAGATCATCTCCAGCTTTGAGCTCAACGGCAACAAGAAGTCATGCTAAATGTAGTATAGTGAGTAGACATCGCGAGACAACAGAACGAGAGAGTAGAAGGCGGGAATATATGGTGTAAGGGCGTGATCTGTGTAGTTAACAAAATAGTTAAAATAATATAAAAACATCTCTTTATTAAGATACACAACATTTATGGCGACGAGAGATGAGTGCTTGACGGACTCAAAGCGAGCAGAACACTGCAGATTTTAGTTCTCTTGCTGGTAAAACGAACTTCTGAATTTTCGGACTTTGCGTTTAGCTTGCGCATTGGAAGATATGGCCGCCGCGCCGAGAAGCTTTGCTTATGCCCGGCTTTTTCCACCGCTTCTACTGAACCTCGGAGCTCCGGATTTGTATACGGAATACAAGATATGGATGGAGTCGTACAGATTTTTTTTAAATAGCCGGTGGATCTACAGATGGATGCCGTGAGACGTGCTACATTACTGCACTGTATCGGGGCTTCCGTGCAGCGGATTTTTGCCAACCTCCCTGGAGAAAAAGACTGTAGCTGCCTTAGACGCTTCCTTTACACCGCGGAGAAATGTGGTTTTGGAACGGCATAAATTTAGGCAGAGAACTTAGTCTCAGGACGAATCTGTTGATGCTTTTGTGACTGCACTAAGAGAACTGTCTAAATCTTGTGACTTTGGAGTATTGGAAACTGACATGTTAAGAGATCAACTTGTGGAAAAATGTGCACATAAGAGACTATAAATTGCTGCAGGAGGAAGGGCTGACTTTAAAAAGAGCTCTTACAGTCGCTAGAATTCATGAAGCAGCTCAAGCAGAATCAAGAATGCTTTCTGACCACAGTGACAAAGTGACACTGAATGGGGCGCTCGCTCAAACTTTACAAACAAAAGCCGAGCAGCAGGACACAGTCATGCTAGAGAAATAGAAGAACAGGGGACGGCTGACATTACATGTTACAGGTGCGGACTAACAACGCACAAAGCAGATGAATGCGGATCGTGAACAGCAAAATGTCTACACCGCAAGAAAACAGGACATTGTGCACATGTCTGCAGAACATCACGTCCAAGTTTAAGGACAAGTATCCTTTTTATTGTTGTTGCTGCCTCCGGTTTACATTTGGCGATGTAAACCAGATTCAGAAAAAAATAATTTGAACAACCTTATTCCCATACTTACTCGAAGGCGCGGTGGCCAAGTGGTAAGGCGTCGGTCTCGTAAACCAAAGAGCGTGGGTTCAAACCCCACCCGTGCCTGTTTCATTTGTCACCGCTTTCCTTTAGTTTCAAAGTCTTAAAAAAACTCGCAATGTAGGGATCTCAATAGTAAGAGAACATAACTTTCGCCAATGATTAGTATTCTTGCATATCCTGCCTTGTTTTTTAGTCGACAAAGCTTATCTCTCTTCACACCCATCTTCCGAATGATCGCCTCAGCATTGGGAAGGAACGTGCGCTTGGTACAGCCCCCGACTCCATGGTCTGATCACAAACAGATCTGGTGAGCTGTCAGTCCAGGTTGGAAGTAACGTTCGAAAGCACTAAAAATCTGACTTAGGAACGAGAAGACCGTGTTTTTTTATACGAGTAAACGATAAAATAATATACTGCCTGCAAGACTATGTCAAGTTCAAGTTCAAGTCCAAGTTTATTGTCATTATACTCATACACAGGTATATGGTATAACGAAATGGTATTTAGCTAGCTCTCGGACATAAGTAGTACAAAGAAAAAACACAACAACAATACAATTGTATAACAAAAGAAAGACAACAGCCGATGTGCAAAAAACAACAACAGGCAGTGTGCAAAACAACAAAAAGGTAACAGGTTATGTGCAAAAACATGCATCAAAAGAATTAAATAAAGGGATAGAAATGATGGGGAGTGAGCTTTTGACATGTATGGTAGAGATAGATTTTCAATGTGTGTTTGGGTTTTTGGTAAGAAAGAAGGCACTGTGAGGTTCAGATCATAGGTGAGAGGTGAGGAGAGAGTGGGAGAGGCTGGGAGTTTAATAGTTTGATAGTGCGGGGGTAAAAACTGTTTCTGAGTCTGGTAGTCCGGACCCGAATGCTCCGGTACCGTTTTCCATGTCATGCTAAACGCCATAAATTGTGTTCGTCCAGTCGTATCAATCGTTCTAAAGTTACGGAAAATCGGATGCAACTGGTGCAATAAGTACCCATTTTTTCAGGATAGTCAAGCGGTTTAAAACAGCAAATTCACAGCTTCGTGTCTTTTAAGCTTTGTGTTTCGATCTCCAAATAGAGGCACGGGTTCAAATCCCACTCCCGTGCCTCTATTTGGAGATCGAAACACAAAGCTTAAAAGCTTTCTATTTTACCTGCCTTTACACTGTTTCAGTCTTGTTGTGCTCGCTGACAATCACAGTACGAGGAAAATGGAGAAACTGCTTAGCAAAAACATAACGGACAGAAAAAAGCTTCGTAAACACGTGAATGTGATTAGCAGCAGTAAGGTATGCATTCAAATGTTTAAGGCTGATTTAAAAAAGCAGCAGAAGAAAGGTGCAGCACAATGCAGCACAATTTGTGAGAATTCGTGGGTTTTTATGCTCCTTGGACTTCTTTCAAGCCTATGAGGTGACCCCCGTTTTATTTTCATTTTCAAACTTCAGAACCGAATAACAAAAAGGTTTCATGTGTGACAGCATTCCGTTGCAAATACCATTTCCACGATGTATTCAAGCGACGGGAATGAAATATTTTAGTGCTGGCTCAAATGCGAGGAATTTCAGAAAAAACTGGAAAAGCAACGCTTGCAGTAAATGACAAATTTAAAGCGTGTAGTCACCATGAACAGAACAACGCAATGCTCTAGAAAATATGATCTGAAGCCGCACTTACTCTTTTATCGCGGGCAGTTCATTCCGATACGATGTTTCCGCAGAATAAATGAAATGCCTAACTCCAAACATGTTGTTGCCATTATTATTAGTCCTGCTACTGTAGTTTTAAGCTTTAATCAGAGGGTATGTAATGTTGTAAAGGGCCTGGACTACTTTGTTCAGTCCAAATTCCATTATATGAATTTATGCTTTTTTAATATAAGCATTAACAATACAATGCGTGCTCAAAAACCGTTACTTATTAGCTTAAGAAGCGGCAGTGTTTTGACAAAGTGTGGTATTCCAACATTAAATGCTGAAGTGTTTAATACTTGCTTGTGAGCAGATCTCCCTCGATTTAGACAAACTCTTGTTCGGCCGATGATTTCAGATCAAAATCTGAATCAAGTGGAAAGAAAGCTGAATTACGCTGGGTACTGGGTATCACTGTTACGCCATCAGGTCATGCTAGAAGGATTGGGGGGATCAAATTGACACAGAGGGACCCAATGTGGGGGCTGAACCCACAATTCTGAGATTAAGAGATTCTTGCTCTATGGACTGCGCCTATATAACTCTTGTGCTACAGCAGTAATGTTTCTGGGTGTGGATGAACATGACATAATAGGCTGACAGCAGGAACACGTGGCCCACAGGCAGTGACAGTATCGCTATCACATTTGGCTGCAGTATATTGTGTTGAGAGCAGCAATAACTTTCCTGTAGAGATGGGAGTGCCTTTAATACAGCGCTTTCAATCGGACAGAGTAACAGGAACTGACCTAAAGTTTCAGCTGTGGATCCATCTCCACATAGGGGAAGGAGACAGTAAAATAGCGATGAAGAAACAGAAAGATTTGTGCTCGCTGCAAAGTAGGAAAGAGGTGGTCAGACACATAAAACAGCTTGGTGATAATTTGCAGCGACAGTTTTATGTTATTTAGTACACGGATTTCTCTTCATGTTCCTTAAGATGTGTAATTTGTATGTTGGTTGTATGAGAACAGTTTCTTCTAAAGTCCTTTCAATTGACAGTGGAGAGCTAGCTGGTGCACATCTTCAAGAAGACTCTCTTTAAGGCGATTACAAGTTTCTCGAACAAATCTGTGTCATATTTTTAAAATAGTTTAGCTAATGAGCAACGAGAGTATAAATGAATTCTCCCACCCTCCATTCGAAGATAAAACTCCATGTGCGAGTCTAAGTTTCCTTGAAGCTACTGATGTTCGTCATTATTGGACATTCCCGGTGATATTGACTAAGGAGCTCAATTTTTACTTCTTGTAGTTCAACATGAGCAAAACATTCGTATCCCCTGCAAATATCGGCAAGGTCAGTGATATTCTCAACAATTTGTGCCATTGCAATTCGTGCAATTCGTGCCATACTTTTTCGAAATGTATTCTGACATGCCAGGATCAGAGGGTCATATTTAAAAAACTGGTGCATTAAAGTTTCTTGTACTTCAGGATTTTGATAGTCTGTAACATTGTCTTTCACACGTCGGTGTCAGAACTGTGAGACATTTTCATAATCGGGGGGAAGGCTGTAGCAATAAGCAGAAAGTGCAATCACCTTTTCCCAGTGTAAGTCCGTGTTGTGGTGAGTTTTTAAAATTGGTTTGCGATTTTCTGAAATATATTCCATACAAAAATATAATTTGGACAGTTGCTATTTATTTAGATATTCCCTTTCAGTGAAGATGTCTGCAGTATTCCAGCCGGATTAGTACTGATCGAAGAGAGCCATCTACAGGCGAAAGGCGACATAACATCACAGCAGCACCATTTAAGGTGGAACGAAAAACACGCATAAGAAGCTGGCGAATAAGAAGCTACTGTAACTTCAGCCTCGTAGCAGAACCTGGGAGGCACACTCAAAATAATCATCTTTCCCAGTACTTCAGAGTCATATTTAGATCGCTTTACTGCAATTTTATTTGATTGATGGGAGATGTGAAGCCATCGAGCCTGTACTGCGCTTTCACATTGAAATTGAAGCCATTTCTCATACTTTCTCTCAGTGTCCAGGCTGCAATTGCGTGTAAAGGAGGCGACTTGAAAATGAAACGTGTAATCATCTTACAGAGTGATTACAGAAGAAACCTATCTACAACGAAGATACAAACTGCACAGTTTAAGGCACATGAAGAGAAATCTGTTTGCTGATTGACTCAAAAAATGTCGATACAAATAATCTGCCAGGTTGATTTACTTGTCCGACCACCTCCCTCCGTCCCCCTTTGCTGTTAGCACAATTCTTTCAGTTTCTTTTCTTGTATTTTCCTTGCTATTTTAGTGTTCCCCATGTATAGATGGATCCACAACCGAAACCGTTTTCACCCTGTTCCTGCGCACTTTGCACAGTTCCAGTGGCGCAATCGGTTCGCGTGCGGCACTTATACAGCAGTGCACAGCAGAGTCATGCCGAGGTTGTGAGTTCAAGCCTCACCTAGAGTAGTGTCTTTAGCTACTGAAAGCAACTGTTAAGTTTAGATACTATCAGGTATCCGATGGAGATAAATTAACATCAAACGAAGAAGTAAAGGTTTACTTCGAGTCACAATCAAATAAGGCTCCACAGCTGAAACATTGTGTTTCCTTCTCTTTTCAGCATGGAATAAACCTTGACTTTTTCCTTTGAAGCCCATGCGTGCTGACGCAGCTCCCTACTTAAATTACCATCAGCTGTGTACCTCCAGCTGACCTGTACACAAATATATGAGAAAGGTCTACTGAGACGAGAGGAGCACTGAAGACTTGAAAAAGCTCTCGTATTAGACTCTGTGTTTTTGTTGTTCCCCAGATTTGTTTTTAATGTTCTTTTTCTTTTGAAGTTGTTGCGTTTGGTTTTTTTTTCGTAGTTGTTAGACTACTACAGGGATTTACCTAGGTTCCTGGAAGACTTCTTGTTTTGTGTTTGTTGTGTTTTCAGGTTACAACAATTTTTTTTTCTATTGATAGGACCCCACGCATTACTATGGGAGTAGTTAACATTAGTTCTTACATTGTACAGTACCTGAAATTACCACATAAACTACTACTCTGTTTCCTTTTTTTTAAAAGGCACAAGTGAAGTTTGTTTTTCCTTGCTGCTGATTGGTAGCTACAATGGAGATGGAACAGGAGGCTTATTCAGTCAATAGAAAGGTTGTGTAGGACTGAACACACTATGGTTATGGTATTGGGTTTAAGAGCATTACGATCCTACAGTCTCCTGATCCGTAATCAGATGCGTTATCCAATGCACCACTGGCCCTTGTACCGCATTCCTCAAGTGCACCACTGTGAGCTTGTGCCGCTACAATAATAAATCGCCCCAGTCCAAATTTTCTCAATTAGGTGCACGTTTTCTACGTGTATTTAGTTAATAAGTCTTTCATTTTGTCTGTTTTAAAAATTGCATCTCTTTAAAACAGACAAACAAGTTTATGTCGCACTGAAATTCACACGAGGGAATTCAAATGAAAGAAATCGCAGAAAAGATATCGCGCTTAAAAAGAAATCCAGAGTGGAGACGCTGGTGATAAAAAACAGAGCTTCATATGATGCATGAGATGCTTTACCTCTGAACTAAACTCGGCTCTTTAATCGTGTTAGGAAGAGTGTATAGTCAACAGTGTACATTTTAAAAATCAAAGCAAGACAATGAGACACGAAGTGAATTCGGAACACGAGCCTCTCCTTCATTGTTTAATAAGCTTTTGATAAACATCTAAGTGAAAGACAAATTCACTATTTTCACTTTGTGATTAAAAAACACTTTTATCACATGTTAAGCACTCCTGATGGTGTCGAATAGTTCTCTTTTCTACCCTCATCATTTGAGGATCCCCAGCTAAAATATCTTTTTAAACTACAACAAAATTGCAATATTTTGAATACTATTTAAGTTTACATAGTCACATTCCCGGTGATATTGATATTGCTCAACTATTAACTTCTTGTAGTTTGACTTTAGCCAAAAGTTTGAAATCTCTGCAACTATCAGGATGCTTAAGGACATCCAAAGAAACCCCATCACATTTAGGGGAGACGGTGTTGAGGTCGGATTAATTTGAAATGCGTCTCTGGGGACTTTTGATTTACCAACGTTATGTTTAACTGAAGGATATGCGGACTGACTGTGCCATAGAAACTAACGCACATCACCTTTCTTCTACATTCACAGGTTTTTGGCTAAAGACAAAAAATCTTTTTCGTTTCTTTGCCAGCTGGCAGTAATTCCTCTGCACTGACAAAACAGATGAGAATTTTATCTTTCGCAATTTGTATTATTTTTTTAAAAAACAAGTTGTTCCAAAAATTAAATGAACACTTCCATTAAATTTAATGTAGAAGCATGTTGCTGTCCATAATGATAAACTGTGTGGCAAGACAGGCACCACTGAGACTCAACCCCAGGATCTCCTGTTTAATAAACAGGCACCTTAACCAACTACACCACAGCATTCTCGCATCCTAGTGTTAATCCCGCATCAGCAGGGTCAGCTTGTCGGCACGCCTGTCTCCATTTGGTGGTTTGAGCTGACGTTGCCATGACGTTGCCATTAAAGGCGACCGAGAATACTCCAACCGGCGCGCCGCTATGCCTGCCGTCGGAGAACTAAGCCATGGCACTGGCATCAGATATCCCTTTTACAGCCACTTGGACACATCTCAATTGCTCTGAGACACCTGCATTCAGTGTGCGCTGAGCAAGTGACGAGAAATGGCTTATGTCCAAGGAGTTCAATATGCTTTTTATGTTCAATGGGGTGTCCACTACAGCTAACACTGAAGCGCAGCACAGGCTCTGTGGTTTGACATCTCCCAAGGTAAATGTTGAAATTGTAGGTGGAAGAGGAAAATTACCCTTGAGTATGGGGAAAGAGGCAACTCATGTCCGGAGGGGGCTGAAGTGTGTATGGAGGTGGCCTAGTGGTTAGGCAATCTCCTCTTAATACATGATACTCTGCACAAGTAGGTTTGAACCCCATTCTCCTCGAGGAAGGGCTTTGACACATTTTGACCTTTTTAAACTTGGTGTGCTTTCGTTTTGTTTCTTCGCTCCTGTACTACAGCAGTAATATTTCTATAGGTGTATGATCATGGTAGGCTGACAGCAGGAACACGTGGCCCACAAGCAGTGACAATATCAGATGTGTCTGCAGTGTGTTGGTTTGTAAGCAACGATAAAATAACTTGACATGGAAGCAGGTGTGCCTGCATTAATACAGCTCCATCGAGAGGAAAAAGTAACACAAGAACCGACATAAATTCAACAGCACATTTCTGCAGCTGAAAACGGAACCTACTCCACGTGATGATTGAGCTCACAACCTCGGTATAACTCCACTATAAAAGCACTACAACCTGACCAATTGCGCTACTGGAGCAGCACAGCACAGTAGCACATTTTCCTCAGTGCACTCAAACTCAAACTCAAACTGTGCTTCTTCCCTAGCCTACCAGCTTCAAGACTTTTTTAAATTGATCAAAGATTCATTGGAAAAGGTTTGTCGATGGGTCAGGTGGGAATCACACCCAGATTCACTGCTTGCAAGGCAGCTATGTTCATCATTATACCCAGGACTGGCGCCAGGGGAATGATCTGTAGGGGGGGGGGGGGTCTGAAATCCTGAGGGGGGTAGTGATATTTCGGTTTAAACGGAGCCATTGCAACCATCCAAGTGAATTCTCGCAAGCATGCCACTGATTAGTATTTCATGTTAGAAGATAACGACAAGCAATCTGGTATTTATAATAATAATAATAATAATTGCTTACACTTATATAGCGCTTTTCTGGACACTCCACTCAAAGCGCTTTACAGGTAATGGGGACTCCCCTCCACCACCACCAATGTGCAGCATCCACCTGGATGATGCGACGGCAGCCATAGTGCGCCAGAACGCTCACCACACATCAGCTATTAGTGGGGAGGAGAGCAGAGTAATGTAGCCAATTCATAGAGGGGGATTATTAGGAGGCCATGATGGGGTAAAGTCCAGGGGGGAAATTTGGCCAGGACACCGGGGTTACACCCCTACTCTTTTCGAGGAGCGCCCTGGGATTTTTAATGACCACAGAGAGTCAGGACCTCGGTTTTACGTCTCATCCGAAGGACGGCACCTGTTTACAGTATAGTGTCCCCGTCACTATACTGGGGCATTAGGACCCACATGGACCACAGGGTGAGCGCCCCCTGCTGGCCCCACTAACACCTCTTCCAGCAGCAACCTTAGTTTTTCCCAGGAGGTGAACGTGGAACTGTTCTTAGTGATGAAGAACAGTTCCACGTTCATCAGAACTCACGTGATTATTTTTGCCTGGAGCATCAACCATATGTGTTCATTTTTGCAACAACATCAACGGTAACGAGGTTCTGAATCATTAAGAAATCATTGTAAAACCAACAGAAAGTACAAACTTCTATAACTACAGTCCTAGTTATATAACGATTGTAAGTATAAGGATAAACTACTGCAAGGCATTGGTCCACCTGAGCAAATAAGGTCATAATAATGTTGACACCCCAAAACATAGACACTATGTAACGTGCTGTTCCTGGACAGATAGCCCTCCTGCACATCAAACAGTCTGATGTAGTAACTGTGAATTCGGGGTTAGTGTAGTTATCTGACCATTGACAAAGTACAACTATTTTTTACGGCTCAAGTTAAGTAAGTGAAAGTGTTCAAAAACTTTTTATCCAAACCTTTTATCCAAAACTGAGGGGGGTGGGACTGTTCAGTTGAGGGGGCGATTTTGGCATGCCAGTAACATTTTGACAAAACGTCCAAGAGTTACGAAAACACTTACTTTGTGTATAAAGTACATTGTGTACACACTGTAAGTTCAGAACGCGAGAAATACTGCTCAATATGGGATCCTGTCCAGGAATATCAGGGCTGTAAGGGGGTCAGATCTATAGATGTAGTAAACACATTAGTGGAGACAGTGTGTCTGCTCTCTGTGTGAGAGCCGGACAGGAAAAATAATCTGTGGTCTGGGAAGAAGAGACCCTCGTTGGAAGAGCGGTGCTTCTCACAGGAGAGAATGAAAAAAAAATATTTTTCTCCTTGGGGGAATTAAAAGCACTTATGGGGAGTGGTGTGATGGTAGTGCATCTGATACCACATCAAAAGGTTGTGTGTTCAAATCATGTTGAGATCGGATGATGTATGTTCAGGTTCAGCTGGTGACGAACCCAGGAATTAGACCATGCAGTTTGGTTTTATCTGTACACCACATAGATAATCTAAATGAAATAACAGAGCAGTACAGGACACGCATTCAGGAAATTACACAGCAAGTCATTTTGAACATGACAAGAGAAAAGGCACACTGCACTTTAGAGACAGTTACATCACAGAATGGAAGTTTCAGGCCCCTTTTTCATTACAGGTTCAAACTAACCTGAAAGTTACAGAGTTTTAGGTAACTTTTGTATTAAAAAGTGTCTGAAGCCTATAAATATAATTTGCCCTTTTTTAAATTGTGGATGAAATCCAATCCCATGTACCAAGACCTTACAGTATATTCATGTTAATTAAAATGACTAATGCTATTGGACATTAGCTGGTGCTTTTTGTAACGATTTGCTATTTCATGCTGGAAAGAAGGAAACCCAACCAACGTTTGCTTTCAGGTGCGGTTCATTCACATAATGGACATCTATTTCTGAGTAGCCTGATTTAAAAACACACGAACCCAGTAGAAGTCGAACCTACAATCTCATGATGCAAAATCAGACGCGTTATCCATGAAACCACTGGCAAATCATGTAACT
Organism: Lepisosteus oculatus; assembly: GCF_040954835.1. NCBI lineage: Eukaryota > Metazoa > Chordata > Actinopteri > Semionotiformes > Lepisosteidae > Lepisosteus > Lepisosteus oculatus. Next base: position 33,902,429 of record NC_090709.1, read on the forward strand.
GAATTGCACCATGGTGAGTTCAGTACTGCAACTAGTAATTACTAGTAATAGTAATAATCCCATCCTAAATTTCTAAGTGAGAAACGTGTTTTCTACATTTTTATCAGTTTTAAAATATCATCTCTTTAATACAGACAAAGGGTTTGTGTGTCACTTTGAAATTCTGATTGATTTAGAATTCAAAGAAAAAGATGTTTTCTTCAACAACGCAGTGAAATTATGACATCTTTCACTCTACTTCTCTCTTGTAGTAAAGCAGACCTTGCAGTGTGAGCATTTACTCTAGTAAATTAGGTCATATATCATGTTAAATCACTTCTTCAAAACAAAACATTTCCTGGTGCACGTTTTCTCCATGAAAAAAATACATTTTTCCCTTACATGATTTCTTTTTTTTTTTCCATCAGAGTACAGAAAGAAGAAAAAAGGGAAAAGCAGTGTCGCAAAAAAACTCCATCGCCCTTGGGAGATGTCAAGCTCATCGGATATGAAAAGTGCCCACTAAAAGCAATTTCTTTTCATTTATCTTAGCGTCGGGGCTGCTATTGTGTGTAGAGGAGGCAACTTGCTCAGCCAGCAGACTCACCGCTTACTGAATACAGGTATGTTTTGAGTGTCATGCTGATCGTCTTATAAATGCAAAAGAAACTTTTAAAGCTGATAAAGTTTTCCATTGTAATTTGCATGTAGCTACAACGAGAGATTTTATCAGTTGCACGTAATCAGTATTTTTTACTTTTTGTTTAGTACTGGAAATATATATTTTTTAAATTTTTCTAAAGAAGATCTCAAGAAGTATTGCCAGGACCTACCTTTAGCACTCAATAGCGATATTAATGGAGTAGAAATGTAAGGTAAATTGGTGATCTGAGCCAAAATAGTCCTTACACGCCTCCTGGAACAGTGTTCGTATTCATAGCAAGTTATATTCTTTTTCAACCCCAAACGTTGCTATTGCATTAAGCTTTGTGTGACCATTAGAGGTTTCGATAGCTTCTGGAGAGCGCACTTTTCCAAACTGAAACCTATAAGAACATTATTCAAGACGCACCATGTCCCCGAATCATTCATCGGGACTAGGATTAATATCAATGGAAAGTACTTCAAAATAAAAGATTTAACTGAAATATTAAAAGAGTAGGAAAGCATTTAAAGTAGAAAAAAATCAGTTCAGATGATATTTAATTTTTTGAGAAATGGGCACATACATCAGCTCAGTGAGCAGTGCGAGGTGCTCTTCTGGAGATGATGTTAAATTAGTTAAAATCATGTGATAGTTAAAAAAGCTTAATACTTAGTTAAACAGCCAGCACAAATGGTTGCGTTTGTGATTATGTCACTTCTCTACTACAGCAACGTCGGTAAAAGACCCTCTGAAAGCAGTAAAGCTCTGCACAACTGAATTCGTTGCTATTTGGAGAAATCCACAAACTCGTGTTTTTCATGTGCTTTAAAAGACAGCCATACTCACCGACAAAATAAAGACACTGCTGCTGGTTTTTTCCGAAGCACAGTTGACCTTTCTGAGCCAATTGATGAAGCTCACCCAATGAATACTATAGCAGAAGGTGGAGGAAAGTGCAACTTTGTAACTATCGCAACCACAGGAACAACTGCAAGAAGTAGAATCAATTTCCCATCGAATGGTGGTGTTGTTTGAGGTACGCGATGTGAACGTGTGCAGAGAATCCCACAATCTCTTCAAAACTTGGACAAAGTATTTCTGATAGAGCGCTGTGCGCAAAGATTGAATAAGCTTTGCTCCTGCCAATGATTCTGCGTGAAAAAGCACAGCATTCAAGTTTCACAGACAAATGCACCATGCCTACTGTAGCGGCGAGGCTTATTAATAAGAAAGAATTAAGTGTTCTGAGCCTTCCCAAATGAGGCCCCATTTCTCTGTTCATCTCTGTGGTGCAGCCACAGAGAAACTATTCATGCAGGCTGATTTAAGGTTCCTGATAAGGACAGCTCCCAAAGGGGGATGCACTTAGCTAAGCCTGGCTATCATGATCAATGGTCATCCATTGGTGCCTATCTGTCTAGGGAGTGCCAGTTGGACATCTGGACTGCATTCCTAAGTGTCAGGAGTAAGTGACTCATATCTCACCTTGATCAACCAATCAGGGGCTGGTAGGGCCGAGTAACCCACATGGGACTCTGATGCCCATGGAACTTTCAGCCAATCAACGAGCTGAAGTTCCTCCAGGTAAAAACAGGCAACACAGAGATTCAGGGAGATTCAGTGAGATCAGTAAGATTCTGGAGAGGATTCTGTGGACTGTTCTAAAGGGAATTCAAAGGAGAATTCCAGGGCAGGACGGCCCAGGAGCAGAAGGCTCCCAAGGGCAGGACATTCTCGCAGCGTGCCTCCTGACCATCCTGAGACTCAGCCCGGACAACCACGGAACGGCCAGTGTGTCCGAGTGCCAGAACTTTCCTTTGTTCTTAGAGTCTAGAGTGGAGGTTGCCAGAGAGTAACCAGCAGCAGGCCTCGTGAACAGGTCGGAACTGTGGACAGCTGAATCACTATTCAGAACTAGCTCTTCATCAGGAATGAACCGGTCCTCTTCCTGACTTTCTGGGACCCACAGTCATATTTTCTCCTGTGCACAAACTTTGCTAGTTAAAGCCAACAGTGAGCATCAGCAGTGCACCGTCACAAGCCGCACAGCACAGCCTGGCACCGAGCCAGAGAGCGCGGATTGGACAGCAACAGCCTGCAACTGTTTCTTTGTGCCCGCAGAAGATCTGAATCCCCAGAAATTGGATGAGTATTCAACTTCACTGCATTACAGCTTGAGAATTCAATTGTTATCCAAACCAGTTGATATCAATTTAATTCCTAAGAGTTATGTACTTGTTTTGAGTATCTAATGTAGAAGTTGTAACCAAGTTCACTTTACGAAACAGTCTTAATGAATGATATACTGAACGTATGTCCTCTTGATATGTGTAACACTTTGTAACTGATTGAATATATATCTTTTGTATTTTGATAACCCTCTCGATAAGATCTGTTAGGTTTACATGCATATTCTATGTATTAATAAATGTATCCTCGTGTATTAGCACCTGTGTGTGTGCGTTGTTTGAGTTATGTCGCATGGTTGGACTCTAAAGCCATCAAAAGAATCAACTTTGTGATTTACTGCTACAATTAATAATTGTCTCAGTAAATGCCCAAACCCTACAGAACTGGTGCCTTCAGAGAGCCACTACAGTTACATATTTGGTGTCCCTGAACGGCCGGTTTTTCTTACACTACAGAACCAATTTTAAAAACAATTGCGGCACACTACGATTCACACTGACTCAAAAGTGATCACGGCAGATGTTGTTCCCTGCACAATGCTGAAGGGACCAAAGAGCATTGCTGATGCTTTTTTATGCCTTGATGTTAAGCTGACAAAGACTATCTTGAAACACCTAGTTCAGTCTCTCGACAGACTGCCAAGCAAAGCTTTTACCCATTGACGTCGCAATAGAAGGAAGGTCTTAACCCACCAACACTTAGCAGCGGCAAGATTCAAACCTAACCCAGTGAAGAAAATGGAGCACAAACCCAGCACTTAGACCACCCAGCCACACTCCTTACACCTTACTCTTTTGGAGAAAGTCGGGTGGGTTCAGCTCTTGTTGTGCGACGCGTGGAAATGACTGCATCTTCGTTTTCCGAGATGTTTCCTATCACATCTTTGTCAGCTCTGAATATAGTGCTTCTTTGGAGCAGGCTTCAGACCTTTTATTTTATTTATAAAGGAGGGCCATTCAGAAACATGTAATTCCTGTTTTAGAAATGCTTTGGGCGGTGTGTTTTATATAATGCACAAACAGTATTCTGATTGTATACTGTAGACCTGTGTAGCAATCATACTGGACGTGACTGGGATTCTGAAATGTTTCTTGAAAAGGTATTCAGGGCTGCTTGAATCTATAATAAAAAAGTGACCCGAAACTTCCAACCTTCCAATCACTGATGTCGCTCTCCCTAAACCTGTACGGGATGTTTTGCTGATGTGCAATGTGCCTTTACTCCTGTATTAAAAACGACCTCTGTTGTTGGGCGGAGTTGAAGGAGAACTAACTGCACAGAAAAAGTACGTAACGATAAAATATTTCTGCGCGTGAAACACATCAATCGTTCAGCATTTCTAAAATGTTTAATTGAATTGACAAAGAAATCCTCTCCTTAAACTTCGAAAAGGATTATCTGTTGAGCCAGCAGGCGTAACACTGCAGTTGCCCGTTTCTCACAGGTGTTTGAAGTTGTGGATAACATTTAGCAGGTTTGGCACCATGGCTTAGCTGGTTAAGCCGCCTCACTAAAAACCAGGAGACCCTGGGTGTGAATCCCAGTGGTATCTATTCGTAGACAACAGGCCACTCATTGTCAATATTTATGGAGCTTAATTTAAAGACAACGGGAGAAGCATGAGTTACAGCTTTCTGTAGCTGTTTTATATAGCGATGTATTGGTTGGCTCTGTGGCGCAATGGAGAGCGCGTTGGACTTCTAGGCTTTGATAGAATGAAGTCATTCAAAGGTTGTGGGTTTGAGTCCCACCAGAGTCATGTATCATTTTGATTCAACCTTTCAAAATCCTCTAGGGATTAGTGTTGATCAAGTCAAATAAAGGACTTCTTAAGAGTCCACAGTTGAAAATGAACCAGCAGCCACAAGAAAGAAATTAGCACTGGACTGTGATCACATTACTCCTGTCCTGGACTCCTTGCACTGGCTTCCTGTCAACTTCAAAATCCTCATGCTCACCTATAAGGCTCTCCATGGCTTGACACCACAGTACCTGTCTGGGTTATCGCCCTACTCCCCACCTCACAACCTTGCTCTTCTAATTCTGGTCTCCTATCTGTCCCCCAGTCCATCTACACTCTATGGGTGACAGGGCCTTCTCCTGTTTTGCACCAAAGCTCTGGATCTTTATTCCCAAGGATATCAGAGAGTCACCTTCTCTAAACTCCTTCAAATCCAGACTCAAAACCCTCTTCTTTAGAAGAGCCTTTAATGAACTATTCTTTACCCCTCTGTTCCTACTGTATTTAATACCACCATCTATTGTCTCCTCTAACTGTGTATTCTCATCCTGCTTATCTTGTGTATTTTTTAACTTTATTGGTTTCATTCTGTAAAGCACTTTGAAAAGCCACCTTTAAAGGCACTATATAATGTATAGATTATTATTATTAATAATAATAATGAACAGCGCATTTAACACTGAGCACATGCGGTCCTTCTTTGCAAAGGATTGCAAAGGTTGGGAATTAGCCTTTCACTCGTGTTGTTGAAGACCGTATCCTGGCTTTGTTGCAGGAAATGTCTGGATGCCATCACCGGATCAAGGAGAGGATCAGGGTTTTGGGAAGTCTTTTTGATGCCTGACACTGTGTGTTTCCTGGTTGTAACGGGTGTCATTCTGGACCTAAACAACAGAGAACACCGTTGAAATAGCTGAACTGCCTAGCGGACACTTTGTCGCCTTCTTCTGACCTGTATTTAATGCGATTCTCTGAAAACTTGGCACATTATATCTGTGCTACCTTTATGGAGGGCACACTCATAAGAATCATAGATTCGATCACAAGCATCTAAAAATGAGCATGAGAAAATGACATCACGCTATGAGGCTGAATGGCACAAATTCTCCTGTTACTTCTGCAGCAAATGTGTGTTTTTTGCTTCTTAACACTGAGATAGTTGGAGATATTTGGCAGCAGTGGGATTCCAACTCACACCCCCAAAGAGACTAGAGCTTTAATCCACCTCTAAATTAAAAACTAGGTGACTTGTAATGGCTGGTAGGAGAGGAAAGGTATAAATGCTTCTTTTTTGGACAAAGTCTTTATCTTTTTTTTCACCAGTTGTTTTGATCAAATTATTGTAACGCAGTACCATATTAAGGTATAATATGTACATGAACGTCATGTCTGAGTCGATGATGGCAGCTGAGTATCGCTGGAGGACAGTTCATCATGAGTGGGTAAGCCTGCATAATGAGGGAGAAGAGATCGGCCTCTCTGACGCAGTGTCCAGTGACACTAACCTTCTGTCCTACTGTTCTCTGCTAATGTAGATGGTGAATGTTTATTTAGGTGAATGTAAGGTTTCATTCTTGTAAAATATTTCCGAGCACTTTTTTTGTTGCTGAAAATTAATCCTGTGCATTTGAATGAATTCCGATATTGTCACCTTACATTTCATTCCATGCATTGTTTCATCAAACTAGAACATTTAGAGGAGGTCAATTGCATTTATGAATTGCATAGTGATAGTATTTCTTTCCATTTAAATACTTCAGTCAAAAATGTAGAGAAGGTGCTCCTGTTTTCACCATTATAAGAACTGTGATGCACCAGTAATATTTACTCTCATAAAAGTATTGTAATTGTATTGTTCTGTTCTGTAACAATCTTGAGTGACACAAACCTTCTGTTTTACTGCACTACACTTCTCCAGAGGCCAGTTCAGCACACAAGGATCCTCAGTCAAACAAACACTGCAATCGCTTGATAAACGCTATTTCTCATCCTTTCTCTTAGTGTCGGTGCTACTATTGTATGCAAAGGAGGCGACTTGACAATGAAATCTTAAAGAGAGTCTTCATGAAGGTGTGTGTCGACAAGCTCTCCACCTGGCAATTGACTGGGCTTGTGAAGAAATCAATCTCATTCAACAACCATACAAATTGCACAGCTTAAGGCACATGAAGCGAAATCTGTGAGCTGATTGACACAAAACAATGTCACTTCACATTATCTGCAAAGTTGTTTTGCTTGTCTGACCACCTCTTCCTACTTTACAGTGAGCACATATATTTCAGTTTCTTTCCCCCATGTGGAGATGTATCCACTGCCAAAACTGCTGTCTGATTATTTAAATTATCTGTAAAACTGTTACATGACTTCATCTAATTGTAAATTTATAAGACGGTCTGTGAGACATTTGTGAGAGTAGCTGAATCCCAGGGCTGGTATGGAATCACACAGACAGGTCTTCTGTGTGATCTGAGTCCCACTGCTCAGAGCTACAGACTGGTCAAATGGTCACTATTGTAGACACGACCATCGGACCATCGGCTACAAATAATCAATATACCGATCATAGTGTCACTACTGGTGTTTATTACATAAATACTGTATATAAATAATAAGATAATTCCACACTCATAAAACATTTATAAACATTTTGGGAGGCTGACATACAGTAAAGAAAGTAATACTGAAGGGCTGGAAGTCCTGGAAAGCGTTAATAGATCCTTCTTGCTTTCGACCTGGAACAGAGCCCACAACTGCCAGATCAGTGACCCCTGAGCCCAGTTCACAGAGAGGAGAACCAGGAGCTCTTTTATGTCTCTAAGAGGGCTGGGAGGAAGGATAAAAGGGGGAAATGTGACATGAGTCCAGGCTGTTCTGTCTGATATTGTTCATGTAGCAGCACTGATTGTCTGAATATCTTCTGGTTCTGGATTGTGAGGATAGAGAGCAGTACGGAGTTGAGATCCTGTCTGAGTGTGAGTCTGAGCTGTGAATCTGACTGAGAAGAGAATAATGATTTTTTATTCTGCCTGAGAATTTTCCTGAGAATTTTTTTCTTTTCCAAGTGGTGTTACATCCCCTTCAGATACTCTACACAGACTGCCAGAGAGAAGAGGATAGAGATGGACAGATAAGAGCACACACAGCAAGAGACACCGACATCTTGATTTACTTTGAAGCAAGTGTTAATTTCTTTTCTGGAAAAAGTTGTTTCTGAACTTCAAGAAATTCATACAACTTCTGAAAGATAAAATACAAATCTTGCTTCTCAGGACAGAAGAAATTATTCCAAAAAATGCCAGTGATTTTTTTCTCCTTTTAACGAAAAGTGGAGAAAAACAACAGCAGTGCAACTCCGTCGGCTTGATTTAGCTTAATACAAGTATTCACTTCCTTTTCTGTAGATTACAGCCTGCGAAAGATGAAATGAAGTTCTTGGTTACTCTTGGTCAGTGCAGAAGAAATACTGCCAGCTGGCAGGAAAATGACAGTATTTTATTTTCTTTAACTACAAACATGTGAGTTGTGAAAAGCAACGGGAATGCGTCCCTGTGCAGCTGTTAAACAAAGGGCTGGTGGGTCAAACGTACTCAGGGACGTGCTTCAGATTGTGATGATGTAAACAAAATCTCCGCTAAAAATTGAAGGGATTTCTTCGCAAACCCTCTTGAATGTGGCAGGAAATCTTCGTGTTTTACTCGTGTGCAACTACAACAAGTAAACAAATAAGTACCTAAGTCAATGTCCAAGAAAACCATCTTCACGTGTGGAATTTTTCTTTAACTGGCTGTTGGGAGAATTCATTTATACACCAGTTGTATCCTTAGCAAAAATATTTTAAAATTAGAACACAGATTTGTTGGAGAACTTGACAATCCTTGACAATCATTATTAAATGAGCATTATACAAATGTGCGTTGATATTTTTAATATGTACCTTAATTGTAATATATATATATACATAATTGCTTTGATATGGATGTTCATTTGAAGGAATTGAGGAAACTATGAAGGATCGCAGAACAACCAAAGATACATTTGGGCATCTGCTATTGGTAAAGATGAAAGAGTACCTTAAGTGTGAAGCTTTCATACACACGAGAGAAAAAAACAGTTTTAATGCACTTCATTAAACTGATGGTATGCTTATCAATCGTGCATAAAGTGTACATAGCAGAGGATGGTTTCGATCCATCGACCTCTGGGTTATGGGCCCAGCACGCTTCCGCTGCGCCACTCTGCTGACAGCTGTTATAATGTGATTCAACACAACTGCTCTATCTTTGCTTTCTAAAAGTGCGCCCGAGATGAAAAGTCTAAACGGTAAACGCAGACGTCACTTTGAGCACTTGGTCTTTTATAGCACAAATCATCACCTGCTGCTCTACATGGGCGTGTCTTCAATATCGTTGAGAACCAAATCTTCTGCTTTCCGAGGCAACTGATTCTTTCGTCGTTAATTCCCAAATCTTCAATGAGAATCAGTGAAACGAAAATCAAACACATGTACACACTCGCGTCCTAACCTGAAAGAAAAATCTACACCCACTTTATAATACTGAAAATGATTCAGGAAGTACAGCAAAGTTCTAAAACCAGCGAATGCATCTGCATACAGTACATAAAATGTCAATTTTTCAAAAGTAAAATCTTCAGCTTTGAAAGATTACCATCCATATATTTTCGTTTTTCTCTTTTTTTACATAACACGCTTTCGAGAAACAAACTCTTTTAATTAAGGTTTCATTAGAAAATGTGTATCTTGGTTTGCCAAGTTAAAATCGGCACATCCCAGTGGGCAAAAGATGTAGAATATACGACTATTGAACGCATACCAGACGTGTAACTGTGCTCCGTAACTGGTCTAGAATGAAATTCTAATATACGTATATCGTTATACGTCAATTAGACATCTATGATTATATGTTTATTATACATAAATGGTTGTAGTTCTATTATACGGATAAATTTAGAAGACTACTATACATATATAGTTAAAGGTCTATTATACATCAAAGAAAGATTTTTATAGGTGTAGAAACTAGTAAATAAAGCCAATGATTTATTTTAGAAATTTATTCTTAAAATATACAACTATTCACACCTGAAAAATATGTAGTTCAAATTATACATTATATACAATATTGTAATCAAC